>NC_049985.1:7244759-7296205 GCF_000003815.2 Branchiostoma floridae | reverse complement strand
TCACCCCTCCCAGATCCATCTTCCTGTGAATCTCACACCGACGTCTGGAAGTCCTGCCAAGAAAAGCGACTTTTGCCACCAGAGATAAATGGTTCTTTCTACCTTTAATCAAAGGTTGCTTCTCTGTAAGCTCTGCGCATTTATCCAGAAAATCCTTCGTTCTTGTGTTATACTGGGGAGAGTGGTGTAGATAAAACGCTTGCTTAAATACCGATAAACTGATGCTGATGAGTACACTCGCAGTGCACTGTTCCTCCTTGTTCTTTCTTTTATCTTTAGCTATATTCACACAGTGACTGATGATGATGATGATATTCATTTAGCTATTTCAACATATCCTCATAGATTTCCCTAACTGATCACACCGTTAAACATTATTGAAAAACAACTGGTCCACCCTCAGTTCATGTTCCTGTTGTCTTTCGCATATTTCTCTAATCAAAAATGTATGAAACCAAAGCTTGTAATGTTGCATTGCAGAATCCACCCTTTGTTCTTATGTATGACTCAGTGCACACTGACAGAGGATTTCCACTGGAAGCCCCCCTCCCCCAAGAAAAAAAAACACAATGGCCTGATTACACTCGGAGACAGGAGTTAAACCAGGTTTGTAGACAGCTGAGATGTAGCCACAGAGATAAGGAAGGGAGTACAGATCCTGATAGAGACTGGTCTTTTTTAGTAAGCCCATGCACTGTCCTTTCCTGCTAAGAATGGTCCTTTCCTCCGAACAGTTCTTTTCTCCTTAGTCGACCGTCACTCCGACGGGGGTACTGTTTTGGGTTGCGTTTGTTTGCACACCTGAAACTCAACTTGTTTAAATTGATTTAAATGGGTTTTTGGCTGTGGGTAGTTATTGAGGTCACAAAGGGACATTGTGGTTTTTGACACACCCCTCCCCTTAGTATTGCCGCATTGCAGACCGCCACCCCCTTTCTAAAAGGGTCCACAGACAGCCGGTGTGTGCGGCGAGATCAATGAGCATCAACTATCATAGAAGCCAATTCCCCTGCAGCACTTAAAATTCATAATTAAAGTGTGATGAGCATTCATCTTTAATGCTCTAGGTAGCTAGGCCTATGGCGTTAAGAAATTCACTAAAGCTAAACATCTCGCGGAGGTATAAGATCTTTGATTTCTTGTTTTAACTGACCTTTCTTCCCACGAGCTTTTCTCTCATATTGGCATGTCTTGACTTTGTAGTCCAATTGATGTGTGGTCTGCCGAAAGGCGTTGGTATCGATGTGTTCCCTCACGCAATCCACAATTGTGCAGATCGGTCTTCACGCCTCGGCTCTCTTCATGCATCATCGTCAAGAACATGGCCAAGTGCTGCGGCAAAGATGTATCATTCACAGCCCATATCATTGCTGCACTTGTAGTTCGCTCTTTCAAGGGCATGGGGATTGATCCAAGTTTGCAGCGCGGCACATATGATTGATCGCGTGGAGTGGTGTAAAATCCTGACAATGGAGTACAATACTTGGACATAGCACACTTTGGGTACTAGATATACGGCCTTACTCAGATCTAGATGGAATCAGCGCTCCTACTTCACAGTTAAAAATAGACTTGGACGGCTCTCTCCTATTCACAATACTGCTTGTCGCTTTGCGTTTACTGTTGGAAACACGGGAATTCAAACTGTATTACTACATTTCTGGCGATCTATTTCAGGTAATACTTGTAAATGAAATAGTCAAGTAGTATATCACTAGCAGCTTCCTTTAAAAATCTTTTGAAAATGCTGATGACCAGAATGTACTAGATAACACGGCGAAGCTATGTCTTCCGTCCTCTGTGGAAGATGCCATTCAACTTGCTTGCTATCGAAAGCTTAAACAATATCATAGAAATTAAACCCTTTGTTGTCTTCGTGATGTTTTGCATTGGTTTAACGTTAGGCTTCATGTAAATTTTTGAATGGCTTCGCTCGGATACATATCTCAATTAAAAATCTTAATAAGTTATTTTAATGAATCTCTTGATGTATCGTAGTCATAACACTAGCCTAGCTCCCCTTCCCTCCTTTGCCTAATCAATATCATATATTCCCCCTCTCCCAATAAAGGTCATTCGTCGGGATGGTTGACCAGTTGCCCATGGGCTGTACTAAACTACCAAGGCTAAACAGACATTGGGAGTAATCAAACGCAACTTGTGGGCATGCCCAACCAGGGTAAAATCACTTGCATACACGTCACTAGTAAGACCTAACCTTGAATATGCTGCAACAGTATGGGACCCGTATACAAAGAAAGACAAAGATAAACTTGAAAGGTTACAGAACCAAACTGCCCGATTCTGCACAAACAACTATAACAGGGATTCTAGTGTTACCAAAATGAAAACAGATCTGCAGTGGATGTCACTTGAAGACAGAAGGAAAATGTCCAGACTTTCCATGATGTACAAAATGACCAATAAAATGGTGGACGTACCAACTGATAAGTATCTAATACCAGCTCAAAAAAGAACAAGAAACAGTCATGCCTTCAAATACCAGAGTTACCAACCTAGGATCGATGTGTTCAAAAATTCGTACTTTCCCAACTATCGTAGAGTGGAATTTGTTATCACCAAGTACAGTAGGGGCATCTTCTCTGGGTAGTTTTAAAGAACGCTTGCAGATAGATGTGCAAAAGTTAGGTGTAACGAGTCGTTCGGTGTAATATAACCAGCTGCTGCCGCGCCGCGTGCCTGCGAAGCTGGTGTGTTACGCCGAACGGCGGTTATACCGGCTATATAGATACAGATACAGAAGCTCTTGTGTTACGCCGAACGGCGGTTATACCGGCTATATAGATACAGATACAGATACAGAAACTAGGGGTATCTGCCTGTAAAACTGCATTATCTAAAAGACTGCTAGAGCGATCCAAAATTGCCAGGCATATTTAGGACCTCATTTTCATAATTTGTTGAACCACTTGTTGTATGCCCGAGGAGCTACCTGTATATGTGCCACATACGAATAATGGAAACACAAACAGACAGTTGTCCTGTTATCGGATTGACCTACAGTGAGGATCAAATACACGTCACCAAGGAAGCAGCTGGTACAATGGACCATACCATTCTAGTATCATCAAGGGGATGTTGACCTGTAATGTGCAGTACGTAAAATGGTAAGGGAGGGGGGGGGGGCGCTATGTTTCTTCAGTACCGCAATAACTACCAACAATACAAAATTTCATACAAATCCGTCCAAAGAATCTTGAGTTACAGCTGGGAACACACATACTCTACCAAAACCAGTGTCCCGTCTGAGGTAAACCTTATTCCCGGAGGTACCTCAAGGCGAGTACGGAAAGCGCGCTACTATCTCATCCATCCTCCACACAGGGGCGTATCTGCACCCATCTAGATCCATGTCTCCGCTTTCCTCATTCCAGCCCCACATCAGCGGCAGTCATCATGATAAATCTTGATGTTGCTTCTTCAGAGCGATCCATCTCTTCTCTATGCACCCATTACGGCGGGCTGCTCCGGGGACACACCTTCATTCATCATGGCGGAAAGGAGGCATTATTGGCCGGCAGAGAGCTTCTCTGCCTTACCTGTACAGTCCGTTAAAGCCATTAAAGCATGCCTAAGGGCTTATTGAGAAGCCCCCTAATGCATATTTATCGCCAAAGGGTCGAAATGGACACAGGTCTGGTCAACCATTATGAAACGCAGCTCATCTTGCATTACGGGCTAGATTTGATGAGTACAAGTCGATGGTTTACAATATGTAGGGGGATTTCCCGTTCGTCTAGGGTGGGTTTCTACGCTAATCTACACTGCAGAACTCTTTATCAAAACATATAATTGAAAATTAGAAGTAAAGCCATTGGATTTTGCTTGACGAAAATGTATGCCGTCGCCCATTACCACAAGCTGTAGGAGAACTACAATTAGAGCCGGCAGGAAAATGGTTTTACATTCAATACTAGCAACTAGGTGGTCATTACACCAACTATTAAGCTACGTTATGACCTAGTTTGAAGAAATAAACTTTTCTAAAATTAAAGAAATGAATGGGTCAAATGTTGTCTGAATCCCCGCCAAAATATGCATCTAAAATAGTGCAAAAACCTCAGCATAACCGTTCATGATAATTATGTTGTAGCCTATATTTCTTAATGAAAGATAAGGATCTCGAATACATTACCATATAACTATCTTTTATATTGACCCTTAGTCCTTACCGCGAACCGGGTGGTCAACAGACTGGCTATTACACTGCGTTGTAACCTACATTTCCTAATGAAAATTGAGGCAAACGTACCGTTACAAATGAGTTCTGTCAGTACAGACTTGTTCCTCTGTAAATTGTTAACTTTTTATCACGTCTATCGACGGAAATGTCATTCGGCGAGATTAGGTCTTCATTAAGGCCCCATCCGTTACCTCTTTGTGAGGCAGCTACTGGATTCCCATCGTATTCTTAATTAGAGTACACCTATCTACTTATGTCATCTAGTCTATGCATGCAATACTTACTCTGATGAATACTAAATTCATAAAATCATAAGCACTAATGCAAACGTCCTTGTAAGATATCTCCAAGTTATTTCATCCTCAAAAAAACTGCAATGTGTTAAATGAACGACATATCTTGCTTAATACGAAATATTTTGGTGCTTTTGGTTTCACACGACCATTATCTGAGAGGTCGATGCCACTCGGCAGGAAGTAATATCCGTTTTTCATCCAGTTGCATAGATCGGTTTGTTACTAGAATTTTTTTTTTAGTTTTGAAAAAAAAAATACTGCAATATTGAACAAATGATTGTTTCCCATGTGGCACATTTTTGATTCAGTTTAAGAAAAAACACTGTAGTGCATTGAAAAAAAATATGGTCTTCAGTGTTACAACATATTTTGAGGTAAAAAATGCGACAAAAACAATGAAGCAGATGAGTATCATGATCGAGTTCTCCGAAACTGGGTTAATGTTTACAGAAATGGGTGTTTCCATTTTGCATTATTTGTTGAGGTCAATCATGGCTTATGCGAATTAACGAGGTATCATGCCGGCCCGGTTCGGGCGTCCCTGGTGCCATATTGTCGGTCGGTTGTCGTGCTTTGGGAGCAATTACTTTTCATGTAAAATTGATTGAGTATTTAGTATTCCATTTCTCCTGTGCTTCTGCTGTTGTTTCGGTTTAGGGGGTACAATTATATTGCAACAGTGCAAAGTGCCTGCGCCAACTTTGACGCCGTATAACTCCCAAACGGCTTGTGCTAGGACAACCAAACTTGATGACTTTTCCTAGAATATTGTTGGCAATAATTGACAAAATACAGAATAGTTTATGATCTTTCATGTTGCCATGGCAACGGGTTTCTGAAAGGCATATTTTACATAATTCACTAATTTTGGTTTAAACAATGGGAGTTTAAGATAATCTTGCTAAACTACACTTGTTTTCATATATCTTTAATATCTAACATATCTTATTATGACATTTATAATTAGATGGCGTAATTGGTAAAAATCCAAGACGGCCGACCATATCATGATGAGAAGTATAATGAGCTTATTTTTGGTCGGATTTCTTCACAAGTTTGTATTTCCTTACAAAAAAAAAGCATTCATGGTAATGTTTTCCAATCCATTAACATAGGGTTTGAGGGTTATATGTTGAAAAAGATGTAACTTAAGACATTTTAGGTTGATGATCCAAGATGGTGGATTTAAAATGATAGCTAAAATACATATGACGCATCGTCTTCACAAAAAAGGCAAACTTAAGCTATAGTCTTATTGTCCTGCTGGAAATGCTACATGGTCTTGAAGGCAGATGTTTTTGCTGTAAGGAAGAAGTGGTATATGTCAAGTTGGTCTCCTGACGTTGCTTTAACAGAAACATGGGACCTAGACTTACATTTGGGGCAGTTTAGCTTGGCAGTAGATGCAGACATCAGAAAGGTCAACATCGAAAAGTGATTCAATGTCGCGACGTTCTGCATAACGACAATGCAGCTACACTCGTTGATGGGAATAGCCTTTGCTAATGGTGTCCATTTCGTTTCACCTCGGCGGGCACAGGGTCAATTTCAGACAAAGGGGAATCCCTTGTCCGATTCCGATTTTCACTCAGACAGAACAAATCATTTTCCACTCTGACGTCCTCGAAGGACAGATGCAGTTCCGGTGTCACACTGATAGTGTGTCCAAAGTGCACTAGGCCAGAATGATTTGATTATATGAATGCCATCCTCTGGGAACCCATATACGAGCGTGCGAAAGAGAAACGCTGGGCAAAATACAATTACCTTCATTATGAAATGTGCTCAGAAATGTTGAATAGATGACTTTACACACACAACATAGTGTAGCAAACGAGAGTTTTTCTCACAGGCCCTCTTTGACATTACAAGATCTAAGACCTCACTCATCGATATTAGTTTTCAGGTATTTTTTTTCAAATTCGCGGCATATATTTGTTCAATCGCAGCTTCTTTGTATGAATTAAAATTTTCAGGGATTGGACAAATATGTTGATACCATTTATGTAACCGAGTCAGTGTGACATTAGATACCCACCCTTGGATATAACGGCTTTTAAATGGGAATACATGTATTAGGCCTTTCGGTCATTACAACAACCCTAGACATTAAGTGTCATAGCATGTGAATGGCGTTGCCGCTAACTATCAGACTGTGATGTGATTGCTAGCCATACAGAATTCCTAATATCAAATACCATTATGTCACAAAATATATTGAATAGAAGCAATCTATAACGTTTTCGCCAACTGATATTCTTTATCGATCTGCCTTGAACCCTATCAACTTGTTGCTTTGAAGTTAGCTTTCCGATTTCTTCTGTTGTTAACACACTTCAAGAGAGGCTGGCAGTAGCCATGACATACGGAATGATAGAATATCTAGTACATAGCTAGTCATGATCATAATATATCCTTCTTTATAACGGAATGATTTGATGGGATCCATATTACAGTCATGATAGTTACAGCAGCCAGATTCCTGCGTACTGACTGGAATGATCGAGGTTTTTGCTCTCACTGATCCTGGAACATTCTCTTTGTAGAATGATTCTCATTGTGTCACTGGATGAAAACATATTTCATTGCTTTGCTTTGAAAGGATCATAATTCTGTCGTTCCTTTGTTGCTTGTGGAAACTGGCCAGCCTCTACCAACTCCAAAGTTCGCGAACTGGCCATCTAACTTCTCTAGCGTGTTTCTCTACTTTTTTTTCCAGCGACCTGTGGAGTCTGGTACAAAGGCTAGGACTTGTCTTGGCGTCATTGTCGTCCACTTGTCGTCCATTGTTGTCCACATGGACATGATCTCAAGTGGACGACAATTTGTGCTGTTACGGTTACTTACTTGAAGCTGTGCTGCATTTGAATGGAATTCGTAACATGTGCTTGACAAACAGAAGGACAGTTTAAGAGAGAACCAACCCATTTCTATGCATGGTGCATACTGTACAAAGATAGCTCAGGCCTGCTAAAGTAAGTAGGTCGGGGCAACAATTTCATTTGGCGGTGGACCAAGTCCGAAACAGTTGAAAGACCAACAGGATATTAGACGTTATGTTCAATACGTGATAAGGCAACGTCAATGGCCTGTAACGTTACTTCACTTTATCTGCGGGATAACCTATATCCGCTGTTTCAGAAAACAGATAATTTATGGATATGAATTCGGTGGCATTCAACTGCAAAATTTTGAAATTATAAGAAAATAATAAGTCATTGCAGTTTGAAACCACCGTCCGTCGCAATCGACTCGATATCCCTGAAAAAGTATCTTGAACTTCGGATTGTAACGTTGTACGTAATGCACGATAAAATCTAAGACCCTAACCAAGACCGTGACCGGTAACAGACCACCAACTATTTAGATGTAATTATGTTCACTACAGTGTTGATACTGTACTGAACATTACATCTGAATAGCTATGGATCATTGCCATTTTTAATACGATCCAGCAATGGCAATGATCCATAGCTTCAAATTGTAACATTTTGCAATAGAATTTGAGTTCCAACCATTTACCAACATCGTTACCTTATCATGGAAGGCCGACTAAGCCATCAAACGTAATGTTCAGTGCGACTGACTTCAAATGTTAATAACCTACTTTGACTCGATATAGCTTCAAGCTTCAGTTCATAACGTTTTTTTTTCGTTAAGAATCGTAAGCCCTGGACATGTTTTATAGTCTTTGAACAATCTTCTCCGCTTGAATGCAAATTTGCAGGCCATTTGGCGACCTAAGTGCTTTTTATCGGCAGAAGCTTGTACTCAAAAGATGAATGCTTTTAACTCGCTTAACGTACTTTCGATTTTCAACACTTGATAGATGTATATGTTGAACGCATGAAATATTGCGATTACGTTGTGTACGATACCATATATTAAATCATTTGTTGTTGCAAAAGTTACTTTGACCTTTTGTACGTGATTTATCAAAAGACAACGGTTGGATTTAGAATGATATCAGTCGACAATAACAATTAACTGAAGCCAAACTGGCGAAAATAACAATACTCTTAACACAGATTGAAAATTTCATGATCCCCAAAAAACGCTAGGGTCAGTTGGATAACCAGAAACAAAACTTTTATCCTGGGCCCTACCAAATTGATTGGTTAAAAAGTAAATCGTAGTGTTAGAGGTATAGGTATTAGTTTTCTTGGACCACGTCCAGGTAGTGCAAGTAATGAGTGTATCAAACTGAGAACAGGTGTAGTTTGGACGATCTCATTAGATAGAGGGCTTAACCTGGCTCGTACCGCGTAATGGTGATGTTTTCGTAATGTGACACGGAGAAATGACAATCATCCCATCTGAACTTAACAAAATTGAGTATCTCAGCTGAAACGGAAGGAAATTACCTCTAATCTGGCTAGTTTAAGTCAGTGAGTATAAATCAAGATTTAATAAAGAGTTTGCTAACGGAACTGAAATCGATCAATTGAAAATACTTGTCCTATCATATTAAAGTAGTCTAACATGTTTGGTTGTTGTTTTGATACCAGGAAGCGTAACAAAACATACTGCTCGAAGGCCCAAACCTACAACACACTTACACTTCCTGACATCAAAAGATATCTGCCATCAAAAGCCAAAAACTATTGCCACAACGCGTCCAGGACAAAAGATACGAAAAACGGTTCTGCTGCAATACCAAGGATAGCTGGCAGGAGGCCCAAACTTCACCTTAGCCTTTGTCTTCCCAACACAGTTCACTTTACCTCCATTTTTCATTGAGGTAACAAACTTCCCAAGTCCACAGTAGTATTGCTTATATGCATGTCACGTACAGCAATGATTAGCTTTGATCTTACAACGCCATCTTTATGCCGAAGTCGGCGCTTTCATTTTTATCATGTGCTCGGGGATCTGCTTGGAAGCCTCTACAAAGGCAGAACAAAGACACGGGATGGATCTCCCCCGGGCCCTGTTGCGGTACCTACTGGCATCTCCATGGTTTCCGCGGCATTCACGCGATTCACTATGCGGACGGACATCAATACTAAGCTTTGCAAGTGTCTTTCCTAAATCCTAACGTGCGTCAGCAGCAGTGCTTGAGAGATGCATCGCGGCTTTACAAATGGCGATGAAGCGTTGTCTGAGGGCCTGGATGTGACAGTGACATTACTTGCTGGTTGTAATGGCCCGAACTTCTGTCCATTCCAGAGTCATGTATAATCCTGATAGGCATCCTTGACAGACGCTGAGGACATATAGAGAGCATCCGCCACCCGGCCCCAGTCTTCATAAGAAGTTGAGAGGCTGTCGACATGTCATGGTTGCACAGGTGATGGACTGACGCCATCGCCGAGTACTTACAAAAAGGCTTTTGTTGCACTCATGACAAATCTTCTACCATTCTGCATATATCTGGCGCCTTACTACACGTACAAGTTACACAGTACAGCCAGCTTCGAGTCGTCAACACAAATATGATATATACATGTACTTCTACTTTTGTTCAAGGTAGGAAGACATCTACATATAACAAGGTTTCGCTGAAGGTCAGGCATCTAGGCTTTTTTTATGGTTCTCCTGTCGATTCGACAGATGAGCAGGCATACAGGCATTTACCTGTTTTGCCTGACCTGCACATGCCTTTTTATGGTGACGGAGGGGTGTGCTGTTCCTGCACCCCCTCGTCTACTGGAGCACTAAGTCTCACAGGGACAGAACTGTATGACACGTGTGAGGCATCTAGGTACGAAAGGTATAATAGTAGTTACCTGCATGTATGCAGGTATGGTTTTGATGCTGGTGGGAACTTTTCGGTAGCCGGGGATGTAGGGCGCTGTATCTCGTGAACGGATGGTGCGAGCACAACGATTTTTGGTACGTGGGTTGGGGGTGGTAGCCTAACACTCAGGTTTGATTTTGGGCCTCCTGGCGTTTGAACTTGACATTGCAGGTGGCATTTTTGGTGTTTTTGGGGCACTTTTGGCGCTGTGTGTCCGGAACGATACGCGCGATTGCAACGATTTTTGGTGCATGGGTGGGGGGTTGTTGCCTGTTGCCTAGGATTGACTTTGGGCCTTGTCGCGTTTGAACTTGACCCGGCAGGTCGAATTTTGTGTCCGAGAGGGGTGTTTCCGGAGTTATATCTTCTGAACGGCTGGTGCTGGCGCGATGATATTTGGCACATGTGTCGGCGGTGGCTGAATAATGCTCAATTTTGATTTTGGCGCCCTTGGTGCTTGAACTTGACATTTTAGGTTACCTTTTGTGCGGGCACGGGGCGTGCGCTGTATCTCCGGAACGCAAGGTACCATTGTGTTGCTATTTGGTACGTGAGTTGTTTGTGGTGTCCTGGTGGTCAGGTTTGATTTTGGGCCTCCTAGTGCTTGAACTTGATACTGTATAGGTTGATCCTGTTTTTGTGTGGTTGGGGCATCCTCCCAATATCTGCTTGGTTTTAAAAACAGATTATGGTTGGGTGTAGAACCATCATCTGGCCTGGGCCACCTTCAATGTATCAGGTTACTTAGTGGCACTGACAGTTTGCCAGATGACGGGAGTGTACAAGATTATATATCTGTTGGTCAGGTATAATTGGAGTTTGCTTATTACTCTTTGTGGTGTTTCTAGAGCTGTATAGTACTGAGTTTTAAGTTTCGGTACAAGTTCCTTTACCCTGTTGGCAATCATGGTTGAACTTGAACTTAAACAGAAGAAGATGCAATTTTCTAATGTGGAGGAGAACTGTATAGAGTGTGGGCATAAGAGAAAGGTATGTGTATGATTTGTCCTGTGTTTCTTTTTGTTTCTTTGGTAATGCCATTTCCATACTGTATACAGGTAATTTGTTGTTTTGGGCTAGTCATATTCGCTTGGTTTTTGGGCCTGCTTAATCTATGGTACAGGCAGGGTTAAGTGGTGGAGGCTTAGCTTTGTTCTGTTTTAAATTCAGTATCGTTGGTTGCATTTTGTCGCGGCAAATATATGATGAAATTCCCCTTCTAAGCAACTGCTCATTGGTTTGCGGGGATGTTTGCTGGGTGTTTGCTCTGACTACAACAGCTTCTGAACTTTTCAAAGCTTCCATTGCCAGTAGTCTGTGTATCACAAACTCCGCTGTCCAGGGCTGTAACTGGCCCCTCCCCGCGGGCCGGCGGATGTTTGGCGGGCTGCTATAAGCGAGATTTAATCAGGCTACATTGCCAGCAGCTTGCCATCTATAAATGGGATTGACAAGGACATTTTTCATAGTAAATTATGCTGTTAAATTTGGCTTAGATACTACAGGAGATTTAGGTTTGGGTTGGATGGATTGAATGAAAATATCATACCACCCTGGGGACTAACTGTTGCTGCTGCATGGGGGCTACCACTATTCATATTGTCTAATGTCTATGGAACTACAGATAAAAGTATCATTGGTCAAATTATGCAAGTAACATTCCGATGTCAAGTGAATAACACCCCAGAAATAAATCTTTAATGAATATCATTGGAAGAACACAAACCAAGGAGACTTAGCAGCTGCATTAGGTCAGTACATTGAAATAGGAAGATATTAGTATATCATGTGACAGAGTAACTACATGTGCATGGGCCATCTGAGACAAAAAAAGGTAGCGTCTCAACAACTTCAAAGTACTGTGGTTGGTTACATACTTAAGAAATCCAAAATAAGTAATGTTCATCCATGTCCAAACTTACAAATTCAGAAAATGGAATTTCAGAGTCAGACTTTTGCATGGTGCACAACCAACACGGTAAAAAGCTCATTTTTCCAACCACGTACCACAGACAAAAAGGCAAAAATACCCAATAGGTCTACAGAAACCCAATACATTTCATGCAGGCCTGAGGTCTACGAACTCTTGTTGATCAAGCAATCTGTTTAAGAATCCATCCAGCTGCTGGGAAAGTTGCCTTTCAAATGGGCTCGTGTAACATTGTATTACCTACATTTTGACAAATTATCTTAATCATATGCATGTATATATCTTTGCAAGACGTTTTTGCTGTAGTGAGTTGAGAACTAGGTAAGGTTGAAACACTAGATTTGTGGGCGAAGTATTAGAAGTGTCCACTAGCTGAAAAATTGTCAGATTTTTTCCTTACGTATCCATTTACCAAGATTGGCTACAGTTGGGAACACGCATACATAAACCAAAACAATACCCCCACCGGAGCTGAAGCTCCTTCCCGGAGGTAACTGACCTCTGACCTCCACCCGAGCTCAATGTAAGACAAAATTGCGATATCATCAGCTATCTGTTTGCGTCCTATCCCCTAGTTACAGCGCGACATAATTACAAAAAGGGTATTTGGGTCAACACATTATTCTGTAGACCATTATATCATCCATTACAAAATGATCCACACAGCTTGTGTTTGATGTAGCAACTGAGCTCATTCACGCTGGAGTCTGCCATATCATTATCAGTAATCTTTAGTCTATACAGTAGGGGTTTGCATTTTTAATGCATTTCGTCGTATAGTTTGGACTGCCATACCAATTGAAAATGTCTACGATTGGCAAAAGCATATCATGTATATTATATCTACCTGTGAAGAGTATGGGAGCCTTGGTACGCTGACTAGGATGACACTCAGGCTAAATTTCCAATAGGTGTGCCCAATCCATGAATGGCCGACGGTTGCAAATTTCGTAATTGAGAAGAATTGATTCTATTGAGAGGTACTACTAATAGACGTATATTTGAGCCGTCGTCTTAAGCAGACATGTATGTGTATCACAAATTAGAACCTACAGATTGTTGTGTACTTGCGATTGGATTGGTTATTGAGAATCTACTTCTTAAATTTCAAACGCGCTATTATGCTTAACCATACGTTATATAATTAATTGAAGCTTAACTGTTTGCAGCCGCTGTGGCTTGTTAGGCTGGTAAATAACGAATGAAATTTGGCCTGGAATACTTTGATATTCGGATAGATAAAGTAGAAATCTATGAAACTAAAATGCTAATAGTGAAATCGATAGGAATGAAAAATCGTATATGCTACTAAGTAACACGTTATAATATTTCTGTTGCAGATTAAACTATAATTTCCATCATAACGAGAAAACGGAACGTACCAAGTGTCCGACTGAACAGTGCCAGTCTTTGTCAAGGAATGAGCAATATACATCTTCCATGACGTCAGTTTATGCAGACAGAACAATAACTCAATGAACAGTTGACAAAAGTCACAGAAAATTCATGGCGTTCCCCGTCTCTGATAAAACGAGGAATTGGGATTTCAAAGCCCTGATTTTGCTCCTATTGCAAGTCTAGTGCATTGCCGTAGAAACTGAGTAATCGCTGATGTATATTTCTTCTTTTGCTCCCTTTGTAAGTCTAGTGTACACGTATTGACAAGTAGGGTTGGAAAATCCACAGACTGCATTAATTACATCGTAACCATACCAAAATGGACTGTTTTAACAGATTCGTCATCCATAGAGTTCAGGTGACAAGACAATCCATCTCGCTGCCAAGAACCTTGAAGAATTGCTGGCGCCTTGTAAAAAGCATTTGGCTGCAGATTGTGTTCACTACTAAAAATACACGATGTCAATGCTTAGCTCTTCGCCCCCTGTACCCGCTGCGCATACAGGGTCACCAGCGGCGGCTGCGTGCAGCTTGATACGCCCACACACTGCGTTTTAGCAGGCGCAATTATCGCCTTCTTTGAGTACCTCTCTGCACGCTCTGCTAAAAAAAGCCATGGTTTGTCGATACCTAATTGCCGGAGTTCAACAACGCAGCAGTAACAAGGCTAGACTTCGTTATCCAGCTTCTGCACACACGTTGTAACAGGATGCCAGGGCCGTATGGTTGTTTGAAGTTTTTTTAAGACAGATCAACCTTTGAAACTTCAGCTGAGATTAAAAAAAAACTGAATATGAATGAATGAATGAATGAATGAACGAACGAATGAATGAACGAAAGTTTATCATTCTTGCGACAAGGTTACCCAGGCTTATAGGACGCCATGATCAAAATAATACCAAAAGTGACTTTAACTATATATCTCAAAACAAACTAGGCAGAGATGCTAAAATATCGTAAATCCTTAAGTTTGGTGACAACACCTGAGATAACTTAATAATACACGATACAGTGGGTCAAGTCAAATTGGAAGATATAACGTGTGTGTAATTGATTGTGTTTGATAATTGTGCCAATGGAATAATACATTTTGTGGGTGGCATTATTTTCGCATTGTTGATTATGTAAAAGATATGTAGTGATACTGGCCGAAATTGACCATCTCTGTTTCATCTCTTGCAGCAAAACTTCATGACTCTGGCCCTCCGCCGTCTACTTACGTCATGGGGTCCGGAAAAGTGGGAAGCGATAAGGTGAGCCAAGCTTATAAAACTTGGTTGTGGATCTACTGAAAATATTGTCTTTTGCCGAGTTGACAATACTTTTGGAATGTTCTGCTATATTCAATATCATTCCCGCGCCAGATGACGCATAGGGCGGCGCCCATCTCCGTTTCAGTAGCCATGGGCCACACAACTTTGTGCAATCACTACAGCTGGGGGTTAATCCACTGGCAGTTGTGTGAGTTCAACTTCCGTACCCTCTCCCGAATGCTGAGAACTAAGTAGAGAAAGCAGCAAACTGTACCATTTTAACGTCTTTGGTATGACTCGGCCGGGGATCGAACTCGAGGCCTGCCCAATGCAAGGCGAACACTGTATCCACTCGGCGATTACACCGGTCTGCCATATCAGTACATCACAATTGGTGGATAAACCGTGATGAGGGGGATACAAGCTCAGTCACGTTTGGAACCGCACTGCAGCGACACCTAGCTGCAGTACCAAGTTGAATCAGTCACAGTTCTCTAGGAAGGTGGCAGACGGTCCACCGAAATGACGGCAGCTGATCACCATCGACTGTGCCTTTGTCAAATAGCACATCAGAATGTTTAGAATACAAAATATCTTGTATAGCCTGCCAACTGATTGCCAATCAGTTGCAACACTGGGTAATGGTCCCATTATTCTTATGTAACTGCGTGCATCGCTACATAACGTTTTCATTTCACGGGCTTTGCAACACATTATCCTTTAAAAGGAGCTGGGTACGCGTGGGGCTTACTCCATTAGATAATGTCAGCTAGCACATTTGGCTCATTCTTCTTTTAACTTGTTTGCAAGATAGAAATATTTGTAATATCTATCAACGGTAGGTAAAGGCCTAATTACGAAAACGTGAAGTAATAGCCTTTTCACGTTTTCGTAATTGGGTCGTTACATACCATTGATTTCGCAATCCGTTTACCAATGTGAGTTGAAATTGTCTGGAGGCTATTCGATTAGAAAGTAATGCAACCGACTCGTTCCTTGTTACTTATTTTAGGTTGTTTCCAAGCCAGGGATATCCATTTGTACCTTGTGACAAATTACCTATCCGATCCGTTTGTCTCCAACAAAATTAGCGCACGTAACATTCAATTGCAGTCAAGACTGATGAGCAAGAAGATAATTCGGTCAGCTAGCTCTGTGTATAAGAGTTTGAATTTAACGGCAAGCATTGAAAGTCACAATGGCCTTGTAGTTAGGGTTATTGGCTCTGAACTTGCAGCATGCTAGAGAAGCACTACATCCATCGATAAATGTAGGGGGCATTCCCTGATAAATCATCATCAAAAGTTAGGGTAAAACTCTGTGGAAAGCTCCGTCGCACTTGTCGGTGTGCCTGTTACTCGCATTAGTCACACGATGCACGTAAGGCACGAACAACCAGGGATTACGCATACATCCCATTCTATTTCAAAAGGATGATCCCCCAGAATCCCTGTGAAGACCATTTCCGCTCAACATCAACAAGCTCTTTGATGTAGTTGCCCATGAATTTTCCACCCTGTTCAACAAAGCGTCCGGGACGTCCAAGCAAATGGACGGGGAGCCACTTAGCGCGCGTTGTTGACATTTCATATAGATATCTATATATCTATCGTTGAGAAAAGGTACTTGGGTAAAGGTAATGAATTATTTGTCCTCTAAACAGCCGCGACAGTGGTCAAATGGCTGGTGGGGCAATGTCATCATACTTTTAAGACGAATCTACATATAACCACCGCGCTGTACGATCTTTCAAAAAGAAGCGCAGGAGGTGTTGATAGAATCCATAGTTTAGTGACATGGAACTGTACATAATTGTCCAACACTAAATGGAGGCGGGAATCGCCATGAACTTATTGCAACTTCAGGTTCACGTGTACTTCTAACATTGACGTGTTCTGCATAAAACGTTGTTATAGAATTATGGATTCCCTATTTCTTTTTTATTTGCTTTATGAGGAAGACGAGGACAATTCTGAAACTGCACAGAAGTTACCAACTTATTTCAAGAGAGCCATGTACTTATCTTTAGAGGAGGCTGCAGTCCAAATTTTGTGTTGGAAATTACAGTTTTATTCTATTACACAATCGTTCCGAAACGGATTTCTACATTGACACCGATGTTGGTTTGTGCTGGTACGTTCAATCTTATTGCAGACAGTTTTACGGAAAATGACGTAGTCATCAAATGTCCACTTGGGACTTTGGATTCTGTCCATCAACTATATGGTCTCGCAACAAGAAGTTAATGTACTGGTGTTTACGGCCGTCAAAGTTCTGTCAAAAGCTGTTACCGTCAGTTACGGTACTTGACGGTAGTACACTTAACTGCCATGCCTTGTAAAGTATAACGTTGATACAAATCGTTATGTACATGACTGCTTTACCATCATGGACACAGCACCTTAACGATGTGAGATCGTCTGGCGCAGCGGCAGGATTTGTGCCTCGTGACCGAGAGGTGGCGGGTTCGAATCCGACTGCGTGTCACCGATCTTGTGCCCTTGGGAAAGGCACTTTACACGGATTTCCTCACTATACTCAGGTGAAAATGAGTACCTAGCTTCGGCTAGGGCCGTCCCTCGGATAGGACGTTAAATGGAGGTCCCGTGTATGGGGAGAGTCACACCCCATGCACGTTAAAGAAACCCCACACGTGCGATGGTGCGGTGTGAGATGGAACAAACCCTTCTGTCTGGAGTTGGTGATTCACTTCAAATCACCCGGATGGAGGCCTGGCGAACCTCCATACCGTATCAGCCACACGGTGATTTACCAGCGAAAGGGTATGTCACCCCGTAAGGGGCGATATAACCCCGCCGTGTAAACATGTGCGAACATTGGAAATCAGTCATCTAGACTGAAGGGACTACCCTATAAGATCAATCAATCAAAAACCTTAGAATGAAAGATTCATTCCCTGACGTGTACGATTCGACGTACATGCAAATGAACTTCGGAGACAAAAATTGGGTGAAAGTGAATGATTTGGCTGCATGGGTCATGAATGATTCTTTCGCTTGTCGTGTATCACACAGACAGAACATGTTCCTACATTTGTATCATGTGGTGAATAGCTCACTGTCGTCGCACTATCGCAGTACAGTCGCAAAGTGAGGGTATTATTGGTTAAGTTGTTTATATGTTGTAAAAGAATTCAGCTGCCTGGTCTCTGAAGAAAAAGAAAATGATGTTTTAGCTATTCTTACTTCATTGTCGTTGCCACCCGACACGAAACGTTGTGCGTGTCAGCAGCGTGTGATACCTTGAAGCAAAACGTTTAGACCGTTTCTTCATTGTGTAAATGTAGTACTTTGGGGATGGATCAAGACAGACCTTTCATTCCGGACTCGGTAGTTACGATGTTTTTCTTACGAAATACTTGTGATGATGTATCGAAACCGATGTAGGCATAGAATAGCGTTACTGAAGTTACGTGTTTGAAACTTTGATGAGAAGTAAAAGTTTGGAATAACACTAGCCCCAGGACATATATACTATCACATCGACTGAAGCTTTTATACATAGTTATCTCATCTTCAAAGGGCCGTAATGTTGTAGTGCCATTTAGTGAACTGGTCCATAAAGTTTTCACTCGAAGGCAATCTGTGATTGCAATCGATTCCCTTGGTCTTTCCATCAGATTCTCATACTTTCTAGCCTACACTCAGGGTCATTTCAAGCATTAAGTGCTGCGAAATCATATTCTAGCATCTAATGCCTTTGAATTTTAGTATTTTGTGTTTTGTGTTGTTATCCAGCTCCAAACTAGGCCTGCAGGATGATGAGTGCTACTATAACGGCATAGAAGACACGGGCTGCACCAGGTCCTCAGCTGCTTACGACCCTCAGCTCATCCACAACCTGATTACCATTGCGCCGGACATGATTGGTATGCAGATTCCCATTATATGAGGTTCTGGTCATCCGATTGTTTTAAAGTTTTTAGTTGTTTGCTGATTCCGACAGCATTGGTTATGTATCTGTATCTATATGACGGTATAACCGCCCTTCGACGTAATTAACACACACACCATGTATCTATCAAATGTTGAGTACCATATTGAATAGAGCAATCCCATTCTTACATTCGCCCAATGTGTTTTCGTGTTCTGTGTTCTGATGCAACAGGAGAGGATGCGCCCACACTGATGAAAAACTTTGGGCGGGAGTTCTTCCGCCTGTGTGACCAGGAGTACGGCTATATCCTGCGCTCGCTGGGTGCCACGCTTCACGACTTCCTGAGTAACTTCGACTCTCTGCACGAACAGTTCAAAGCCCATCCCGTCTACAGCACCAGAACGCCGCCATCTTTGCGCTGCACCCCACGTGACGATTGCAGCCTCGTTCTGAGCTACGCATCTCCATCCGGGGACTTGGAGATGTTCATGGCGGGACTTTTACAGGAAGCCTCTCAACAGATGTATAACGTGTCAGTAACCGTCTCACTTACACAGCCTTGGGACGAGAACGCTCAGCTCTGCTTGTATATCATTGAACCCAGAGAGAGAAAACGCTCTATTGGAAAGACGTACAATAGGGCGACGGACATGTCAATGAAGCCAGCGGACTGTAAGATTTCCACCCAGTTGTTTTGCCGCACCTTTCCGTTCCACTTTATTTTTGACCGAGAACTGAAGATACAACAACTCGGCATCGCTCTGCAGAGAAATCTCACAACGGCTGGCCTTGCTGGACTTAAAGTCACGAACACATTTGAATTTATCAGACCCCTTATGTCAAAAGAAGACGTCACGTTTGAAGGAATGTTGGCACGAACGAATCTTTTATTCTTCTTAAGAACTTGCGTGACATCCAATAAGGTGGACAATACCGTGGAGGTAAGAAGACTTCCTGTTCCTTATTAATCCCACCGCTGCCATCA
This sequence comes from Branchiostoma floridae, assembly GCF_000003815.2. Taxonomy (NCBI): domain Eukaryota; kingdom Metazoa; phylum Chordata; class Leptocardii; order Amphioxiformes; family Branchiostomatidae; genus Branchiostoma; species Branchiostoma floridae. Next base: position 7,276,502 of record NC_049985.1, on the reverse strand, counting down.
GTTGTAGAATCAATGGATGAGCACACACTAGTTGGGCGCGCAGACTCAGTCCGTCCCTTTATTCACTGACATGTTTACAGATGTAGGGTGGCTCTCATGAGATACATGAGGAAAAGGCCAATCGTACCGTTAATTCCTATCATGTCCTCCAAAATACATTGCTGCAATAGATTGAAAGTGAATACCAACCAAGGACTGTCGTCGACATTAATATATATAGCATGGTTTGCAATGTTGTAAGCAATTATAAGTATCCTTCACTGCAAACCTCTTAGCCTAAATAAACCTGTAGCACTATCATACGTTATTTAGCTTTGTTACACAACGGTGAACCGTTGGTAATCAATATGTGAATTAATGGCTGCAATTTGCTTAATAATATTGTCTCATTAAACTCTTTTACTGTAACAAATTGCAACGGAAATTGGCAGCTAGCTACAAATTTTAGAAATTATACCCACGGTATTGTACTTGGCTAACTTGAAATTCATTAAGACCGGAATGTATTTTCTTCCCACAAAATATTGCAATTCGTTGCAAGTGATTTCATCGAGACCTAAACTTTGACAGATAGGTCAACGACTGTCATACAAAAAACGTATCCTTTTAGGCCTAGTGTGTTTCGTTTGTCTTTTCAGTCATTACATTTACATACATTTTGCATGATATTCCGCTTAAAAATCAAGTGTTCCAGAAGTCCTAATCGCGAATCGCAGCGCAATCACCATCTAGTGGAGTGGGAGCCCAGGAAACGGAAAACTACAAGACATGATAGGTACAGAAAATTGCATGCGAACTGGATAACACACGTTGGGCAGAATCAGTTCTTCTTTGGTGCGCTATCGTGTGTGTAATTACCAGAGGTAATTTAAAACCACCGGAAGGTCAACCTATTGGTCACTTGTTGCTGGCTTGCCGCTGGCCGGACGAGAGCGATGATGTCAATCAAAAGACTAATTTCACGCTATCGATTCCGTACGGTAAGGGATAAGACCCGTGGTTGGATCAGTTCGGGGCTTTTATGAGTTTTCAGTTAGCATGGCACATTGCTTCCGGGAAATATCTCTGGAGCGTATGTCAAGCCAAAGGGAATAACAGACTACCTCAGCAAATAATTAGTTACGTTTTCTAGAACACTGGAGTCTCGAAGGCATGGGGACGTCGTTTTCTACATCTACTGAATAAAATATTGATTAGAGGGAACAGTTCTCTACTAGGCTCAGGTGCTAGCAGTGGCAGGAGCGTAAAATAATGCCAGGAGTAGAGTCCATAAAACCATTGTGACGACTTTCTCGTCTTCTCGTCGTACAGCACTCGAAACCTCATCAGAAATCTATACATATAACAACGTCATCAACTCTGGGTATTCAGTCTACGAATTACTGATATAAGAAACAAATCGTACCACACTTTCTCAAACAGAAATTTCCATAGAAGATGCTGTAGGTTACAAAGCATACATCACAAAGACGATAATTAGAAAAAGTCAGTGTCTTTGAGTATGACGTACAACAGGATGGGAGGATGGGGGCCGTCAGTCTTTTAATACTGGTAATAAGAAACAACTTTATTTATCATTCCTCAAAAGTACATGGGCATGGAGAGCTATACAAGCCTCCCTGAATTGGGTACAATATGTACAATAATTTTGCTAAACGGTCATAGTCAAAACGTTAAACAAAAAACACGCTATGTGCTATGCAGAATTTTCAAAGTTGTTTGTAATTGTGAGTAGTTCAACAACACTGTAGAGTTGAACCCGTAGTCCACAGTCCGTACTTATGCGTACTTGTTAAGTAATAAGATAAAGAAAGCCCGAAAACTTTCCGTCCGGAAGTGCACCATATGTGTCTGTGAGTTCTGTTCCCACACAGCTTGCTCCTCAAGTGAATTGTGTCCCCATTAGTTGAATTACGAACAGAAACCCACACATCGTAAATGATGTGAATAAACATTTAGGTTCGGCAATTCCAGCAGACTGAAGTAATTGATTGTAACTGTAAACCTGTCTCCGGAGCCAGTCTTTTAAATTACAGACCACTTCCGAGCAGGCAAACATTACCTCAATAGGTTTCATATCAATTTGTGGCCACAGATGAAAGGTACATCCTACAATTAGTTGTGAGAGAGGAACTGAAGAAAGTCGGCCGTCTGTCCGACCAAAATATAATATCCGGTTGCGACCCAAAATGTAAACGTAATGGCTCGTACGTAGCTTGTTTGATCCCGTCACGGGGTTGCTATGATATAATTTTTCTGGTGACACATTCCTTGCAGAATGAAGAGTTACATTTTTTAGAAAGTTTTAAAGGAACAAAATGGATGTCTGGTGAAGGCAGACGGTGTAAGCTGCCGGAGAAAGATCAGCAGATTTATTTTCACGTATCCCTGAATAAACAATTACATGTATACATGTACGTATACGAGTAACAGTTACGACGTATACTCTGGTTTTTGATGCTTACACTTTCAGCAAAATGCCAAACAAATCTTATCAAGCTCCTCAAAGTTTCATGGGTTTGTCAACAACAGCTGATCTTTAAATACTTCAAAAGAGAACCGACGGTTAATTCCTTTAGTCGAAGTCAAATACACAAGTTAGCTCTATAATGAAATATGAGTTTATTCTTAGTCCAATGTCGCCTGTGTATTTTATTGTTAACATAGCAAAAGTGAACGATGGTTGTTTGTCCTGTGTCTTCTCTGCCAGGGCACGGAGCTGAAAGGTCAGATGATGTACCTGAAGGAGACAGACTGCATCCTGTTCCTGGGATCTCCACGAGTCAACAAACTGGAAGAGATGATGGGCAGGGGCATATATATCTCCGACGTGCCGATTCACGATGCCACGCGGGATCTGGTGCTGGTGGGGGAACAAGCTAAAGCACAGGTGGGGAATTCTCACGTGTTCTTGTTGATGATGATGACAATGGCGGTGCTTTTATTTGTGTTGCTGTAGTTGATAATGGGGATGATAATGATGAAGATGGTGTTGATGCAATTAATGATAATGTTGCTCTTCTTGCTGTAGTTGTTGATGTCATGATGATTATGATGATATTGGTGATATTGTTGTTGCTTTAGATGGCTATGATGATGGTGATGATGATGTTGCTGACGACCCCGATGATGGTTTTGATGTAGTCAATGAGTCAATGATAATATGTTGTTTATGTACTTGACTATGACGATGATTGTGATGATGACAATGCTAGCTGTAATTGTTGTTGATGTTGTTACCATGTTGATGGCGATGATAAATGACATTTACCAAAATAATTATGAGGACCTGGCATCGCCCCCCCCCAATGTATTATCTGTTTTGGGTCGGGGATTCCTTCTTAGCTGTTATCTTGTTGTCCACAGGATGGCTTGAAGAAACGTATGGATAAACTACGCGCACAGCTTGAGGAGGCCCACATCGCACTCGAGGAGGAAAAGCAGAAAAACGTCGACCTACTCTACGCCATCTTCCCACCAGCCATTGCGCGCAGGCTCTGGCTAGGACAGTCTGTCCCTTCGCGAAGGTGAGCCTTATCTAGATCAGCACCCGGTACCTTTCAAAATTCCATGTATGTTCCATTTTCAGCTTTCTGTTTTTATCTCATTTTCTAAAAGGTCAAACCGTAGGACATTTCCATAACTATTCAGAAGATGTTATGTGACACTGTTTGATAGCTTACCTATTGAGTAGGAATAATGCGATCTCTTGATCTGAAAAGTGCTGTGTCAAACATGTTGTCAAACCAAGAAACAGAAACAATAATCTTGAAACACTTTATGGCGCGTGGAATACAGGGATACATGTAGATAACAGATGAGCTATGTGCTTCTTCCTGTCTGATAGAATGGGTTCAGATCAACAATGTATGGGAAAGCTGTGACCGCGACAAGTCTTTCAATTATTCCTCCCCATTTGCAGTGGCGATTTATGAATATTTACCATGCTTCTCTTTATGGCCGCGATGATTTGTGTCGCTTCACAAGGACACGGCTTAATTGCGTGCGTCAGAATGGAAGAGGGTCAATGTCCTCTGATTGTACAACGCTCGCTGTTCATGTATATCATTATTAGATCATTCTCCCGACCAACGCGTGGCTGCCGTGGTTTATATATGGGAAGACGCAGCGAAACAACCGAACGGTGAGGTGGTAAGCAGAGCTTACACTACTGGCTGCGACCGCGCTGTCATCGATGAGCGACCAAAGATTGACAGATTGTCATAGACAGATAAAAATATTTGTCCACGTTTTTGTCCATTAGAGAATTTTCATTTGCATTTTCATCAAGCATATCTGGGTCATACAAATCCCTAACTTGTCACTGTACGGACTATGTCTACGTTTTAGCAACACACATAGAGGTTAAAGATTTATGAGATGCTTCATAGACATTGATCCTCAGTAATGAAAAAGACGGCCCTTAGGGAGTTGATCAATAATGTCAAACAATCAATATCTACCGTAGAAGCGTCGTAATGAGTCCTATCATGTGGATTAGAGCACATTTTATTTCATGGAAAATAATGAGGTTTGGCGTCAAAGATGCCTTGTCAGCAACTAGATTCCTTGTAAAGAAAACAACTGGTCAACAGTTGCTTCGTTTTATCAGTATGATTTCCCCCCAGTTCTATACTAAAATCTTTGGATCTCAACAGATGCTTTAGAGGTCATTCAAGCGCCTTCCTTTATATTAGTCAATGCATAAGGCCACCAACTTGATTAAATGGATGACATCCACGCTCGCATAAGTGATTGTGACCATACTGTAACGAAAAAAAATGCAAAATCAGTAGATCCATATGCCTCGGATTGCAAAGAAATATCGGAAAACGAATATTGATGTACGTAATCCAAATTATCTGAGTAACATGTTTTTCGAGCCCTGAGCAGAGTGTTTCAAAGTCAAAGAAGAATATGTGAAAGAACAAAAAGGAACCAAATGATTCATCGTTTGGTATACCATATTCAGTGTGTTCAGTCATTAATTCAACCATCCTGGCCAATTAAATGTCATAATGAAGGCAACTTTTTGCCAGCTTTTTTTTCTTCGCACGTTCGTTTCATTTTCACGGTACCGAAAGGATGTAGCGTCATTGGAACGTTGGCGAATGCGGTGGCTACGTCAATGATTTCAGTCATTGCATTAATGATCTTAACACGTTTCATATAGCAATCGCGAAGACACATGCCTTACGGGCTTAAGGGCGCATCAAATCTGCGAAACCCTCCATCAGCAATATTGTTTACGCCAGCACTGCGGCAACTGCCGTGCATTGCCTGAAGCAAAGATTAAACTACCATATTTTAGTTTATAGATTAGTTGCCAGGGCTGCTGTTATTTAGCTCTTTCAACCTCACAGGTGTATACTGAATGCATTGAGTTTCATGGTCCTCCATTCGGATAAGGTACCTCGATTTGAATTTGCTTCCGGGAAGAAGTGACCCTTTCTAAGGGCCAACCTTAGTCTTTGATTACAGACCCTTGACCATCTGACCAGTAGATGCATGGAATAACCTTGCGCTACCTTAAAGGGTTCCAGCCATGCTCGAAAGATTTACTGCTGCATTGAGTACATCCCTGAGTTCGAAGACCTCGTAATCATCGAATTTGAATTTACTCCGACGACAAATGGGCTCTCTGTAAGGTCGTTCGTCTGTCATTACAGGGAATGCATTGGTGCCCTGCATGACTCTTGCCGCAGGAGTTGATCCCTTGCACTGAGGAATTAGCACCTATTCTGGAGCGTATCATTAGTTTTCTTTTGTAGTCAAGGTTAGACCACTCGATCAAGTCAGTCATTACTCGAGGGTTTCCTCTGAAACGTTTTTTTTTTTTTCATATGCAAAACAGCCAAAATGCTTGGTCGTCGCCTATAATCTCTACCCACTGGTTTGCACACTTTGCCCAGTAAACTGATTACAGTTAGCCCTACTACTAATATAAACCAGAGCATGCATAGATTTCTAAAGAAAATGCTGCTGCAATTGTCGAACAGAGAGAGCACTTCGCAAAGACAAGCAGTAAATGAAATGAATAATGGAGTATCTTGTTTTCATTTATCACTTGTCAACTGAAATTGAAATTCGAGATGAAACACGGTTATATGGGTCAGGGCCGTTATCTTCTACCATAATGACTCTCGACAGAGCTGAAAAATGATATGATTTTTTTTTGCAATTCAAGGTTTTCGATCTCCTTGGCTTTCAAATCTAAAGAGTAGATGATTCGTTTAACAGTTTGGCTGTGAGTAAGCGAGTGAGTTTGGTTTGAGTTGTTACCTACGCTGAAATGATAAAAAGAAAACCGACGTCTTGTTTTGGGTGTAAGTGTACCTGTGTGTGTCTGTCCGTCTGTGTTTTTATGTCAGTTTTACTTAAGAACGTCTTGATGGATTGCAATGATATTTGGCATGTGGGTTGGTCTTGGGAAGACGAAGGTCAAGGTAAACGTTTGGTCTCCTCGCCGCTATCTTTGATAGCTCAGAAGAACTTCTGTGTGTGTTTTGTTCCGGACATGCTACGGTGTTGTTCGAGCATGTTGCTTGGATCAATACGACACGCCGCAGGTTTCTATCCAAATTGGTTCGCACTGCGTTAAACGTCAGCAGTCCATTTCTCTCATGCTTCAACGACCATTCAATTTTCGATTGCCGCGTGAGGCAGCTAATGTCACTCACTAGCAACAATTGTGTTATACACTTTGGAATGTTACTGACATAATTTGAATTTTAGGCTGGTACCATTTTGATACGTTAAATGCCAAATTGAACACATTCTGTAGTCACAGCTATATAGGGCCTCGTCCATTTAGAAAGGGTTAAGACAGCAACTGTAAATAGAAGTATTCAGGTATGTATATATATAAATTTATATATGATAATACCTTTCAGGATCATATTTATACCATGAATACCTTTCAAGATTGATTACCATGAATACCTTTCAGGATCATCTTTAAAGACACCCAGGTTCATACAGGAATCGTTTATCATGTAGAATTGTCCCCATCTAACCTTCTTTAACAAAGCTGTACAGACGATAAGAATGGCATCATGGTAGCAGAGCTTGATGTTGATCGCTCTCCAGAGAGAACGCTTGTGAAGGTTGGCGTCGTTAAGAGAGCATACATCTCACTTATATGGCGTCGTTGGAAACTTACATTATCGTGGCGTCGCCAATATCTGTCACGTTTGCGATTTGCTTCTAATCTGTTTGCTTGTGAGAGATGAGGATTCTGGCTGTGGTTGGCAATGACTGTCCCGTGATGGATTATAGAATTGATGGAATGGTCTTCAAACAAACGGTTGCTTTTCAAGATGAAACATTTCTTAAGATGAAACACTTATTATCTGTTCTAATCATTCAGCGTTTCGTATAATTATTCTGTTACTCACATCTTGACGTTTTCCGTTTAGCTGATTGGCGTCGGGACAAGGAAACATTTTTCTTTCTATTTGTGAAAAAAATATGCAAATACTAGTATGTTGAGTCTTGTTGACAAAATGTTCTTGCTCCTGTTTTTTTTAATGTACTGGGATGACTTAGTCACCTTTGGGACTGCCGCATTTCCTCTGCCACACACCAGAGCGGCGAGAAGAAGCTCCAGTCATTAGAACGCTGGTACAGTTATCAGTTTAGTACCGAAACATTGGTAATTTCTATTTGTTTAAAGAACTACATGTATGATCTCTGTCTGGTTCCAGGATAGAGAATGTGACCATGCTGTTCTCTGACATCGTGGGCTTCACGGCGATATGCTCGTCCTGCACGCCCATGCAGGTCATCAACATGCTGAACGACTTGTACACCAGGTTCGACATCCACTGCGGGGCTCTGGATGTGTATAAGGTAAGGAACTGTTTCTATGGGGCGAAGATAGTTTAGCAACCAATGGGCAACCATAAAGATCATTGGAAAATCATCGACAGACCATTAGTAGACATTGGAGTTCAATGAAAGATCAGTAGGCTCCTCAAAAGACCCTAGATCATTTTATGACTATGTAATTCTCACAATAGGCACAGCCACGATTACCATTTATCCGTCGGGTTATATATATTGGCCACTTGAAAAAAACAAGGTGTTTGAGAGATCTCTAGTGCCGTACCCATGGGGTATGGAGAGTTTAGCCATCCATGTGCTGCGAGACGTTGCATTTGACTCATTTTTCATCAAAGTGTATTTATGTGACCTGGAAGAGTTATGTTAGTTGATCATATTTTGCATGTATCTTTTTCTCTAATGTCATGTACATCTAATGACGTAGACACCTTTTCCCGACATCCGCGCTGTGCGAATTGTATTAAAGTTGGAAGGTCCCAGTCCAAGTGTGCACGTTAGGCTACTTCACTGAGATTCATCATGGTACCGACTGTCGGTTCTCCGTTGGGAATTCCGTACTTTTTTATCATTAAGCAGCACATAGCAATCTTTCACAGCCGTGGACGTCTTTTATTATAATTGCCTTTACACTCCACTGCATGTAACACTGCATTAACAAGGATGACATTCGTTACCATTTAAGTGAAGAATACCATTTGCATTATCCACTTAAGGGCCACGCCTGTGGATGTAGATATATACCCATCTCTTTCCATAACAGACTCACTTGTCATATTACATGTTCGGTTCTGTTTGACGTCCGACCTGAGAACTTGGTCATGAAGCTAGAGGGATTTTGACTGCAATGTACAGCACGGATTCGTCAATTTTTTTACTTAGCAGTACGTTTTTTCAAGGAATCCATTCCTCCCTGAATGGAGACCGGGGCGCCATAGACTACCTCTCACTTCTGATCTGTTGCCCTCAAAGTCATGTGTCATTGATCTTGATCCGCATACAGTGCATAATAGGCGTGGAAGATCAATTCATTCCTTGATAAAGACTGATGCTTTACAGCCGAAAAGGTGGGCAAATACCATCCCTTCGTTTTGTAACTTGAAATTAAGATTCTTCTTCAGAATTAAAAACCAAACTTTGAAACGATCCCTACAGGTGGAGACGATCGGAGACGCCTACTGTGTGGCGTGCGGGCTGCACAAGACGTCTGTGACGCATGCGCAGAGGAGCGCGTTCATGGCCCTTAAGATGATGGAGTCTGCGGAACAGGTGTGCTCTCCTGACGGCACACCTATCAGGGTGAGTGGCACAAACATACTCTTTCCACACACACATTTACACACACACACACACACATACGCAACCACACACACACACAGTCACGCGCACGCACATAACCACACACGCACAGACACAAACACACTCACACACGCGCATGCGCGCACGCACACACATACACACACACACAAACGTTGAGAATAAAGTAGACTGAGTACAGAATACTATTCCGCTACTTTGTTCCTTCCTTTGACATCAACCTTGAATGATTTTAAGAAGAAAACAGTGATTGCCTTTAAAACTTAACAGAACTGAGTACGAGTGATAGAAATTTTGGGAAGGCATTACTGTAGTGTCATTTCTACCTGGAACTACAATCAAAATTTGGATGGACACAGGGCTATTTTAGTTTCAAATTATCATCGAGGTATCACGTCTGTGACTCGCCTTCGCCATGGATACATAGGAAACAGCCACATGAGGCCCGGGGAACCATGTATTTATATTAAACTCTGTTACGAGGAACATTGCAGAGTAATTGGGATCAATAAACCCTAGGGCAAAGCAGAAACAGGTGTAACGACCTAGAGATGATATGGACACCAGCAAAATTGAGTAGTTGCCAACTCGGGGTTACATTTACTGTGGCCCTGGGACCTCATTGATTTGCTCAAAATAGCAAATGTCATGACCGTGAAGTGATAAAATATGTATTTGTACAATATTTTTGGCAACTGGTTAGACTATCGATGTAATAGTTGGCATATTTGTGGACGTCAGAAATACTGAAACACGGTTCATGTAATATATACCTATCGGTAATATTTTATCTAATGTATAATATATTGCTATGATATGCATGTGGCTTGGTGCCATGGCTTTATGCCTAATCGCAGAAACAGTTGCCATCTTCCATTGTGTGGAAGATTCCTTTCTGTGCCATCTCCCATTGCGGTGAATATTCACGAATGATGAAGAGACAAGAGATATTTTCAGACAATGATGACAGTATAGAAAAAAATCTATTTGCACATGCACAGAATACATGTAGTTGCACGAATATGAAATGCACGTTTCTTTAAGCATTTAATTAATGTATGAAAAACATAACTTATCAAAACTTCATGTGATACTAGTCTTGCTTATAACTCAAATATTGTAGAGGTTTTATACGCTATTTCGGTACACAGAGTAAAGCGCTTTCCAACAAGCTTTTGATCAATCATCTAATCCTTCTCAAGTTATAACGACCCGAATTCATGTCACGTGATCTGAAGTTGGACGGAGGAGTGACGTCATCAGCGGGTCAAATGTACTAGGCAATCGGTATCAGCCCCCGTCTCGGTCTATGGATGGTTGCTGACCCCTTATGTAGCTGACCGTAGCATACGCAATGTTTCTATAGCCAATCACCGTCAAAGATTAACTTTCATTCGAACCATCAAATGTTTTTTTGTCGCCAACAGATGAGAATAGGCTTGCACTCTGGTACAGTGCTAGCTGGGACCGTCGGCCAGAAGATGCCTCGATACTGCTTGTTTGGGAACAACGTGGCACTGGCGAACAAGTTCGAATCCACCAGCGTTCCGTTAAAGATCAACGTCAGCCCCACAACCTACAGGTGTGCTTTCATTGCTTTTCTTTATTCTAAGCTTTATAAGATATCATCTAGATGGTGTAAGGAAATCGACTTCACTATGCACAGCTTTAACATAGCCAAGAGGCAGCTGATTCCTCTAGTTGAAATATCAGTTGTTAGCATCGTGCCATTTCACTCTTGACGTAAAATGCCAATATATCCGATAACGTTCTCCGGGATAAAGAATGCTTATAATGCACGTTTGGATAGCTCGCCAGTTGAACTGTTGAAGTGCTGCTGTGCAAATAAAGGTGTAGCAGTCGGCACAGCAGAAAGTGAGACAATGTCAATGCGGTCGAAGAACTAAATATTGACTCGATTTACTTACTCAGAAAACAGCATTTTTCTTCATATTCCCCCCCCCCCCTTTATCATTGCCATGAAAGTGTATTCTTTCATTAGGCCCTTGGTGGTTATTTTCATGACGATTATACAAATCACCGCTGTGGTCATATAGTCGCATGATTTTCACGTGATCGTCAGATGATCGTCACGTGGTCCAGAAAATAAGCAATCATCATAACAATTTCTTTTCCGTTTCTCCTCCAGTTACCTTATCAAGTCCAAGGGTTTCCACTTCATCCCTCGGTCCCGTGAGGAGCTGCCCGAGGGTTTCCCCTCGGACGTTCCCGGAATCTGCTACTTCCTGGAAAAGTATGACGTACAACCTGCTGATGGCGTCGAGGAGGATCTACAAGATCCCAACCTGTACATGCGCAGTGAGACGACTCGGCGAACCGAAGTCACCATCCAAGTGGGGACCGAATCACGTTCATTGTTGTCCAAGTGAAGTACTCCTGGCCTTGGAAAGAAACATTCTGAGCAGATATCAGAAATGTTTATGTAGTTTGGTTAGGCAACAGCACACTAGGTGTGCCATGTCGTGATATGCACTAGCTGCCAATGTACAAAACATAGTCCGTGTGTATAAAGGTAAATCAAGTCACATATGGTGTTCTAAGGTTTAAGAGAGCGAGGCACTGAACTAAATGCTATATGCACGGTTTATGTGTTATGGGGGTACCGTTTATTTACTGCAAGAGGTATTGTAATATAAGACAGTGTAACAGAAGGCACTATGTATACACCTTTGCGGTAATGTAGCAATAGTTAGGTGGATCATGAGGATCTTCTTGAACATCATAACAGACAAAATCTAGAGAAAGAACTACGATGCATAGTTCACGTTGCCTTACGTTTAAAGCTCCCTCTTAGAAAAAAATGCTTTCATATCGATCTTAGAAGTCAGCTCACATAGCGCACTTTTTGAAAATCTTCTGATGTTTGTCTAACCGCGCCGACATTGTTAGATACACCGCGATGTACATTCTGCTTCGCGCTTTCTTCTAACGAAAACCAACCGTATTTTATTCCCTTTGTACCTCCCATAGTATGGACTTAATCTAGCCCCGTAGCCACCAAACGCCGCTATGAGCGCCCTGGGCGCAATGATATTTTGACGTCCTTATGAGGTAAAATTTACTGCCCTCTAGACGGAAACAAAATAAGTTCTTTCTTTTATTACAGACCTATCGTAAATCAGCTCCTAGATCTCTAAAGCAAAGCAGAAACTACAGTAATTAATCCTGTGCGGCCTATAAAATCGGCCATACATGTATCATGGATGTGATATGATGCTCGTATACATGTCAACGTTGATTAGCTCACAACCATTAGAATATGCAATAAAAAGGTTCCCGACGTTTATGTATTCTTTTTATCATGCGACAAAGCCCATTCACTGGAGCCTAGTCGCTAACGACCATTTAACTGCTTCGTATTGGACTGTTGAACGATTTTGGCAGTTGGTGTAATCCCAACCGTATATAAACCTCGATGAAAAATGATGTGTCACGAACGTTTGTGTTTGAAGCGGAAGCAGTTCGTTCCTTTTGATCTCCCGTTTATGCAAGCTAGCGTACCTGGTATAGATTCTGCATGGCGTGCATTTTGAAGCTATGCCTGACCTTGTAAGGTGTCTATCATGCATGATTACACAGTATGCCCAAGTATTGAATCATTTGCGTGAGTGGCTGCAACAGTGTTATGGCAAATATGCATGTCCCAGTAACCTGGGATGTGTAATGAATGCTGGGGAATGCCTGTGCAATGCTTATCTCTTTTTCTGGCACGACATAATCATTCATATTTCTCCCCAGAGCGTATATACACCAACGACCTTGCTTCGGTTCGACGGTGACCTCTGTGACCTTCCTTTCCCGTTTGTCCTGACTAATTTGCTGGTTGTTAGAGCCATGTGTTCATGGCCCGAACCATGTTGTAACAAGGTATTCTAATCAGCGTACAACTTTGCTCTGCACAGCACGCGACTTCCAAACATATTTTTGTTGCCCCTAGAATACGTAGAAAGCGTGATTCTAATTGGAAATCCATTTCTGAACAAGCAATTATATCTATTCGTATGAAGTTCTACCTGTGACTGTAAAATATAATAATATAAAGTAAAAAAAAATAATAAAGCGTACGTTAAGCGCACGTTAAGCACTTACCTGCAAACATTTGATTAGTCCTCTGATCCTTCTCAAGTTGAAATGACCCGAAAGACGGGGGCCGATACCTACTTCCCGGCATCTTTTGACCCGACGCTGACGTCACACTTCCGTTTAGATCACGTGATATTAGTCAATTTCTTTTTTTTTTACTAAATTAGATAAAAAAATATATATGCTAAACAATAAGCGGCGATGGAAAGCTCGCCGTAAAGTAGCATCAGAGATTTGTCAGGAACTTACAAGTTAAAATCTGACAAAATCATCATGGCTCTTTAGAATTGTAACAACAGCGAACGAACATGTTTTACAATGCAATCCTCCCCTCCAAGCAATTTGATACTATGCTAGCAAGGAGTCGCCAATACTTCTTTATGAGACCTGAGCTTCGTTAAATCTTCTACCAGTTGCCATGCCAGTGCTGTGGAAGATAACATCAACTGATTGTATTCAAGACGTTTTCCTTGTTCACGAGCGCCCCCTCCTCCTAGACTCACAGAAACTGAGAAACATCCGGGTCAGTTGCGTCCCTGGAAACCTCCCTGTTGTGTACGCTGCCCGCATTCAAGTATTGTAGAATATAGAGAAACAGTGTGCCCGTTTTAGTCTTTATAACATAATCACAACAATTGAACTATCTCTTGATAAAGTCCTTCAATGATCTAAGACACCCCACCCCCCCCGAAAAAATGGATAAACGCCAAATACTAGTTACTCAATCATCTTAATACGATTTCAGAAACGGTCATGACCGTTTCCAAAATCATCTAGAGTCGCTTGAGTAACCATTATTTTGCGTGTCTCATTATATGAATGTCTAACCTTCATCGACTTAATGATAGATTAACTTACTGTCGTGAAAGCACTGCAACAGTCTAGCAAGTGACGACAATTATAACCTGCGCAAGTGTTGGTACAGCTCTCTAGTATGCAACATCAATGTTTATGGATCTTTCTGTGACGATGATTCGTTTCTAGACACCAGAAGTTCTTCTGAAGATCATTTTTATATTCGTAGACTAAGAGTGTGTGATATGGGATTGTACGAGTAGTATGTATAGACTTTAGTACCTACTGTATAAATGTATTCTATGGCTGATAGAGGAGTCTCTAATAATTGTAGATTAATTGTTCCATGATGTATTTTCCTAGGGTTGTTCATAACGGAATCTCATAAGGTGCGCTCCCACCGCACTTGTCTCAAGCTTGCGTCACTACGGGGTTCGTTCACTACGTCACTGTTTTGTTATTTTCTCCGATTTTGTATAATCTAGATATTGTGTAATACGTAAAAGTATGACTTTAATAGTATAGAAGACGACAAAATACACAAAAAGAAAGAAAATTCGTTCTTTATCTCTGAAATTCGTTTAGTATCTTTCGAACCCCGCAGTGACGCAAGCTTGACACAAGTGCGGTGTGAGCGCACCTTTAGCTACAGTACAGTGTGTACGTCTTTTTGCATGACGTTGACGTATACAAAGGCCCTTGTTCGTCTTCGTCCGATAGAAACGCCCATGTGAATCGTTTGCCCGATAAACCGATTTCTCTTAGAAATAGTTAACAATGTGCAATATACTATTAGACAACAGTTCTCCAAGTGTCTTACTTTGTAATATATAACCCATGTCAATATTTGCTTCATTACGCTTACCTTCACTGATAGAAAACACATTGTTTTTGCTCTGTTTCTTCTTCCTCAGAGTCTTCTTCTGTTAAAAAAATAAGGTCAATGACCTGGAACAGACAGTTGTCGCTATGGTTACTGATATAGCGGACGCTTGCTCTGTGGTGTTCGATTACATTATATGTAGTAAGTGGCGGGACGGAGTTGGAGGGGCTAGTCACCATGTACATGAATCTGTTTGAGTAAGAATTAACAGATCAGTAGTTCTCAGTCTAGACCATTTAAAGGTAAACATTATGTATTTATTTGAAAATGTTACCTCTAGTTATGAGTTAACCATTTACATCTACGTTAAACACATTTTTGACAACACTGTACTTTCTGAACACCTTTCCATGTATCAAGACTATTAAAGAAAAGTATTGCATTATATGATAGAATCTATATAGATGAAGAGATTTTCTAGAGATGTATAGAAATGTAAGATTTAGAACATATTTGTCCGCTGGGAAATGTGGATTTTTGATATGCATCTAGCTTGTAGGTGCTTCAAAGAAGGCCTTGACGAACATCAGTGTCGAAGTTTCAAAGTGCGTTATCATCAATAAAGTCCAATGTATGTATTTCGCAGAAATTTGACTCAGTTGTGTTGGACTTTGTGCCTGATCCATCAATTTAATTAGTTTCCAAGGTTCACTAATTTGTTACTTATTAAGCACTTGTGAATGTCACAAACTATAACTACAATGCAAGAGCTTTGGGCATATGGAAATGATGGGGAAGGGGCGTAACATTATGTGGAAGCAAAATAAATATAAATTTAGATGCCCAGGACTTGAAAAGTAATGTAAGAATGAGTCCTACATGAACAACTCCGCATTGGTTGTTACCTGCATGTATGCAGGTATGGTTTTGATGCTGGTGGGAACTTTTCGGTAGCCGGGGATGTAGGGCGCTGTATCTCGTGAACGGATGGTGCGAGCACAACGATTTTTGGTACGTGGGTTGGGGGTGGTAGCCTAACACTCAGGTTTGATTTTGGGCCTCCTGGCGTTTGAACTTGACATTGCAGGTGGCATTTTTGGTGTTTTTGGGGCACTTTTGGCGCTGTGTGTCCGGAACGATACGCGCGATTGCGACGATTTTTGGTGCATGGGTGGGGGGTTGTTGCCTGTTGCCTAGGATTGACTTTGGGCCTTGTCGCGTTTGAACTTGACCCGGCAGGTCGAATTTTGTGTCCGAGAGGGGTGTTTCCGGAGTTATATCTTCTGAACGGCTGGTGCTGGCGCGATGATATTTGGCACATGTGTCGGCGGTGGCTGAATAATGCTCAATTTTGATTTTGGCGCCCTTGGTGCTTGAACTTGACATTTTAGGTTACCTTTTGTGCGGGCACGGGGCGTGCGCTGTATCTCCGGAACGCAAGGTACCATTGTGTTGCTATTTGGTACGTGAGTTGTTTGTGGTGTCCTGGTGGTCAGGTTTGATTTTGGGCCTCCTAGTGCTTGAACTTGATACTGTATAGGTTGATCCTGTTTTTGTGTGGTTGGGGCATCCTCCCAATATCTGCTTGGTTTTAAAAACAGATTATGGTTGGGTGTAGAACCATCATCTGGCCTGGGCCACCTTCAATGTATCAGGTTACTTAGTGGCACTGACAGTTTGCCAGATGACGGGAGTGTACAAGATTATATATCTGTTGGTCAGGTATAATTGGAGTTTGCTTATTACTCTTTGTGGTGTTTCTAGAGCTGTATAGTACTGAGTTTTAAGTTTCGGTACAAGTTCCTTTACCCTGTTGGCAATCATGGTTGAACTTGAACTTAAACAGAAGAAGATGCAATTTTCTAATGTGGAGGAGAACTGTATAGAGTGTGGGCATAAGAGAAAGGTATGTGTATGATTTGTCCTGTGTTTCTTTTTGTTTCTTTGGTAATGCCATTTCCATACTGTATACAGGTAATTTGTTGTTTTGGGCTAGTCATATTCGCTTGGTTTTTGGGCCTGCTTAATCTATGGTACAGGCAGGGTTAAGTGGTGGAGGCTTAGCTTTGTTCTGTTTTAAATTCAGTATCGTTGGTTGCATTTTGTCGCGGCAAATATATGATGAAATTCCCCTTCTAAGCAACTGCTCATTGGTTTGCGGGGATGTTTGCTGGGTGTTTGCTCTGACTACAACAGCTTCTGAACTTTTCAAAGCTTCCATTGCCAGTAGTCTGTGTAACACAAACTCCGCTGTCCAGGGCTGTAACTGGCCCCTCCCCGCGGGCCGGCGGATGTTTGGCGGGCTGCTATAAGCGAGATTTAATCAGGCTACATTGCCAGCAGCTTGCCATCTATAAATGGGATTGACAAGGACATTTTTCATAGTAAATTATGCTGTTAAATTTGGCTTAGATACTACAGGAGATTTAGGTTTGGGTTGGATGGATTGAATGAAAATATCATACCACCCTGGGGACTAACTGTTGCTGCTGCTTGGGGGCTACCACTATTCATATTGTCTAATGTCTATGGAACTACAGATAAAAGTATCATTGGTCAAATTATGCAAGTAACATTCCGATGTCAAGTGAATAACACCCCAGAAATAATTCTTTAATGAATATCATTGGAAGAACACAAACCAAGGAGACTTAGCAGCTGCATTAGGTCAGCACATTGAAATAGGAAGATATTAGTATATCATGTGACAGAGTAACTACATGTGCATGGGCCATCTGAGACAAAAAAAGGTAGCGTCTCAACAACTTCAAAGTACTGTGGTTGGTTACATACTTAAGAAATCCAAAATAAGTAATGTTCATCCATGTCCAAACTTACAAATTCAGAAAATGGAATTTCAGAGTCAGACTTTTGCATGGTGCACAACCAACACGGTAAAAAGCTCATTTTTCCAACCACGTACCACAGACAAAAAGGCAAAAATACCCAATAGGTCTACAGAAACCCAATACATTTCATGCAGGCCTGAGGTCTACGAACTCTTGTTTTTAGTTGAATTTTTCTCATCAACTGAAGCTTTGAACACGCATTGGCTATGTCTTTTAGTGTTTAGTAATAGCGGCATCTATTAGCCACTGTGTAGATTGTTTATGCCGTGGTAATCCCACTTAAACTGACATAAGCTTCACGCCTGAGGAATACAGATATAAGCCTACGCACTGTAGATACTACGTGATTTGTAAAAACCCATCCCAATTTTATTCATATAATCCACCTACATGTACCACTCTATATCCCGTCATTCAGGGTTCTAGCTGGTGCATTTTTAGCGTAACGTGCCACTACGCTATAATTTGCGACCACCATGCTACAATTATGACCACTACGCTAATTTTCAACTATGTTACGTAGTGGTACTTTGCTAACGTTATCATTTACTTTTTGAAGAATATCTAATCTTATCTTATGAAAAATAAAGATATGCCACTCCAAACTGCCCAAAAGCCCTTCAAATTACATGTGATGCTAAAGTTACAGTAAGTCCGCTCACGGGTACCCTTATCATGCAAACTTTTTACTCTACATTTTTCAAAATCTCACCGCTATGATCTCACCGTGGAAGGACCATTGCCCCCACCCCATTCCACACCATCCTTGCCATTACCATTACGCTAAAATAAAATCCTGGCTGGAACGCTGTCATTATTCACGTGGCTCCATTTCCAAGCAGTGCAGACTATTCATTAGTCGTTTCGGTACTCTTGTGATGACATTTTACATTAATATACTGCAGTTCATCTAATGGAGTGCGCTGAAATTTACTTGTCATCAGTCAAGGCCTAATGGCGACGCGCTCCGTTTTCATCTGAAGGACACTTCGGTAAACACTGGAACTACGTGCCCATATACATTCGCTTGTCTCGAATGAAAAGTTTAAAACAGATACTCATGAAGTGTAGTTAGAGATTATCAAAAGCGCATTTAATTACTTGTAATAAACGATGATAATTCTACACATTTGAGTGACGTCACAGAAACACGTGATGATTCTTGTAAAGATGGGCGTCTGACATGGTTATCGTGCAAAATAATAAGGTAGAGGAATCAACCTTTTAAAAAAAGTCACCCTTTGTCCCTCTATAAGGTACCTAATGGCCATTTGGGGGGACACCTGGACCATGGACTAAGAGAGGAAGCTTATATGGAAGTAGGATTTAACTTTCTTCAAACTAAAACATAGTGTCTCATCAAGCTCTCCAGTTCTCTCACTGGGTCTTTTTCAGGATAACTGATGACCCGATTGGTGGTTGGGTCTGCAAAGGTTGTTGCAAATCAGTACCGGCCCTGTTCTGGGTCGAAGTCTAAAGTACAGAGAAAGGGAACAACTCCAGATACCAGCAAGACTTCATCAGCAAATGTAAAAGCTATAAATCCATCGGGCGAAAGTAAAATGGTCTCTCATTTGTAGTAAAAATGCCATGATCTCTGTGACGATTACCCAACAGTAGGGAATCGGTGGAAAGGGCAAAGGTATTTTTATCCAAACATTTCATTTCTGATTTATCTTTTTTGGCACAATCATATCACAGAGAGGCAGGGGAAATGACGAATGTGTCAGAAACCCATTCCCACTCCTCTCTCGTTCGTAATTATACCGACGATATCCACAATAATCTACCTGTTGCAGGGATGTGATTCGTATCTTGGCAACACAGCCCTGAAAATGTTGCCCGGGAGCAAAAGGTGTCGAAATGATGAAATCACAGGCACCATGGTGTGCGAGTTATTATATTCATAAGTTCCCCTTAGCATCACTCAAACCGTATTTATTCCTTCTCTGTAAAGCAGTAGAGGATGGCGGGTTAAAAAAAGTAATCATTCTGATTCAGTAGAATGTGAATCTTAGTTCTCTTGAGAAATCCCGACTATATATCTTGCTATATTAATTGATTTACTTCTTACGTTTAATCTTGACTTTTTCATGACCCATGCGTTGGGAATTTGTTCAGTATGAAGGTATCTATCTAGATTTGTGGGTTGAATATACCACCTGCAGCCGTAAATCTATACATGAAACTCACCCATTTTGAAGATACACGAAACACGAAAGTTTTATTCCTATCCAAATTTATCAGACCATGGAAAGAATGTTATGTAGTTATTGAATCAAATTATTCTAGATTACTGACCCACATGAGACTTTTAAAACGAATCAAAAGGTTGAACACATGTACAGGACTCCTTCTGTAAAACGGATAGACATAGATGTATGCCTTTTTCCAGCCAAACCAATAGCTAAGTAGAAATGTTACGATTTAACTCTTTATAATCAAATCAAATGATTCTAGATTACTGATGACCCAAATGAAATTAAAATAAAAAATAAAAAGGTTGAACACAGGACTCCTTCTGTAAAGCAGATAGATAACTGTATTTCTTTTCCCAACCAAACCAATAGCAAAGTATAAATGTTACGATGTAACTCTTCATATTTCAATACAGTGTATTAAGCCCCTATTAAACAGTAGTAATCAGTCAGGAGGGAGTCGACAGCCTAAGGTTAGAGGTTGTGAGTGGCTGGGAGTAGGTTCGAGCTCGATTTGGAGTAGGTCACTAGTGTACAGGTTTTTTAAACGGATGGGGCAAGGCTGTCGCGAATGATAGGAGTGGTCTTAAACTGGTCAAACTGATCACAACACACTGCCTATACCTTTGTTGGCTAGTGGTCGGGACAAGTTCGGTGGAAGGTGCTGTGGCAAGGGTTTAACGTTTCCGCACCTTAAATCAGGAACCAGTATATCTTTCCATTTCGTCTACTTACGTTTGAAAGAAATTCGAAACATCAAACATTGTGTGCGAGTTCTGCATACATCAATGGTTCAGCAACAGCTTGAGAGGTGTCGAGGCAGAACATGAAAAGAAAGCAGGGCTGACATCTTTAAAATTGATGTCCCCATTAAACTGGTTGTCTGCTATAACATACTAGTCCTGTGATTGTGAAGCAAGCATTATATATATAGACTAGCATGTCTTGCTGACAGTAATCTCCGTTCACTCCACTAAGGTACCCTTGTTGTAACCTCCAGACATCTCGAAACCCAGGACATAGACCTCATAAACATTCTGGCTCGCTTGATGTTTGCCATCGTTTATCTGAGGGTAGGAGATGAAAGTTTCAGCTTCGGCACAAGAGCTTTTTAAAGATAAGATCTGTACGACTGCCAAGGTACAGCCCTTGTCTCCCCCATGATACCACTAGTCTCTCTAGCGGAGTGATCTCTTGTCTAGGACGATCACATCAGGTGACCAGGTCATCGTAATCAAAGCTGCTTCCGCGAGACTCTTTCCGGATCTCATTTCTTATACTCTTGGTGTCCTTTCATCCTGACCTGAAGTCCTGATATCTGGAAATATGTACATGATAAATCTTGCAGATTGGTACAAGGTAAAGCCCTCGCTGTCTACTGTGAGCTTCTGATTGTCCTCTATGGTGCTTCTTTTGAAATTCAATGGTGAAATTTGAAATTCAGAATTATATTTCAGCATATTGCTTTCTTTGGAATCTAGCAACATCGACTTTTTGCAATAACATAATAGTGAACCAAATGGACCTCGTTGAATATCACATACGGTGTCAAAGTCAATATTCCCGACATCAACTGTTTTGTTTTGTTAAATCTTGCTACATGTTTCTTCGTGAAGGATATATCTAGTGCTCACACTCGGCCCTATGTAGTGCAGGATTTCACGACATTTGGCTGATTTACGGCCTTGGTCCGTGTGATACGTGTTCCTGGATTTATATCAAGCGCCACCTTTTAAGTGCTAAGTGCAAAGTTGACATACGATTTAGCATCAGTTGCTTTGTCTTTGAAAAAATAATCCTTGTTGGATTTTCGCCCAATCCCCATTCACATGTTTAAGTGCATACTTTGATACTTCCTGTCCAGAGCTTTGCTTCCCGTCTACATGCTAGTCAATCAGCCAAAGTCACCAATAGAGAAGCTCTCTCAGATGGACGTACAAAACATCTCTGTCAAAAACTGGATTCAATTGTTCTGTAATTAATGATACTTAGAGATGGCATTTAAAAAGGACCACCCTCAAACAGTTTTAAAGTAAAGGCAACATTGATCCACATACAAGTACACATGCATTAATTCTTCGTCGTAAATGACGGGAAGGGCCCGAATTTCGGTCCAGAATTTGTATGGAATGCTTATCAAATAGCATAATAGGGTATCTGCGCTTGTAAGACTGTACCTATACAGCCGGTATAACCGCCCTTCGGCGTAACGCACCAGCTGAGACACGCGGCACGGCAGCAACTGGTCATATATAACACTGAACGGTCTGTCACACCTAACCTTTGCATATCTCACTGTAGTTGTTGTTAAAGCTTATCTAATGACTTCAATGAAAAACGGCTTGCAGGCCGATTTGAGCTTTCATGATTAAACAAAGGTCCAAACAAAGGTTCAAAGAAGATACATCTACTGTACTTGATCTGATTGCAACGAACTCCACTCTACAATAGTTCTGAAAAATAACGAATCCTTGCTTTAAACGTAAGTCCCCTTTCAACTGCAGACGATCATCGGGCAGATGAAAAACAAGGTGAGTCCAATCTTTTCATGTTCAACATGTTATTGAACATCAAACTATTAAAAATCATACACCAAGCTCTTGATTAAGATTCTTGGTTACACTAGGTAATTAGATTTAAGGGTGATCTTACAAGTCATGACGTCATAATAAACATGGCGGCATGTTTAAAACTCTGCACTAAAGCTCACCAATGAAATAGCATTTTCACAAGCTGTGGTTCCAGGTTCCAAACTGGCTAGCGTATTCATTGTGACGTCATGGTATAGTGGTGTCAAGAGCTGGAAGAATGGCTCTCGATGCTTCGATGTTCATTCTCATCAGATGGGTGTGCACTTGGTGTACACGTTTATGTTCATTGAATGATAGAATTGGCCTTTCCGTCAGATCGAAATGGCCACCCTGCTGAGACATTTATATATATATATATTCATGAGACCGAAGATTGTCTGGATGAAAGACTCAAAGAGAGTATCCCTTCATTACCGTAAGAGGCCTCATGTCGTTTCGGAGGATTCCGTCGGTACATTAGCAATGACATTAAGGCACACATGCTGTTAAAGGACTTCGCAATAGATTGCATACAATCCCTGTCGACAAATCCTTTACACGTAGTTCATTCACTATTGGCCGTAAGTAACAAATAAAATGTCTAGGGCTGCACTGGAAGGTCATAACATCTCACGTTATAAAGAAAATAGCCGTTTCCCTCCAAATGGAGACATACAACAGACGTTAATGACAGAACTGTGATACATCAAGCTAGCAGCGGCGGTCGCAAACGTCAACCGTTAATTAGTACTCCCGATCCCCGGTCAACCACTTCCCTTTCAACGGCTAATGCACTAACCCGATAACTGATGTCGCGAAGGCGACTATAGAACGTACCCTGTTTCGCATACGATTTTTCGCCAATTGTGTCAGAAGTTTTGCCGGCCTCTTGGTACATGGACAACAACACGCCAGAACGAAAAGACACAGAAACCGAAGGTTCTGCTACAGTACCAAGGAAGGCCGCCAGGAGGCCCATAGTCCACCCTGAACTTCGCCTAAAGAAGATCTACTGACATACTGAATATCATCGCACTCAGACATTATCAAGCTGGGTGTACCACAATTATTTGGAAACACAAACAGAGATAAAGATAGAGACCCCCAAACAATATACCTCCATTTTCATGGAGGTAAGAACTTTCTGCCCCTTTATTGTATCATTAGACTATATAACGAGGCATAGCTCTGTACAAGATAATCTTTACTGACACAAGGACACTGACTTTCCTAATGTCTTCTACAAATAACTTTTTTACATACCGTTATGAAAACATAGTGAAGATTAATGAATTAACCTGCGTACAGGTATGTGAATAAATGTGCATGAAGAGGAAACTCTGGGGACATCATTTGACCAAAACTTGCTCTACTCTGTTTGACACTTGACACATTATATAGGGATGTGCACCTGTTGGTACACGTCCTTTGCGTATCCATACTGTGAAGTTACCACGTATAAAAATCTGCTTGTAGATATAACAGGCAGAAACTATTATCTTCTATGTATACATTACAAAAAAAAACACTACAAGCGCTTGTTGGAAAATGTTCTTCTACTAAGTTCTAGTGACATTTAGTTGAGAATCTTAGTCGTGTATTGAGCTAGAAGACGGTAATAGTTTCTGCCTAAGGTTACAGTTTACATGCACCATGTTCGATATGTTAACTTGGTATGTTTTACAGAAGTATTGCAACCTTTCACCTCACTAAGCTCTTGGGGAGACGGGCCTTTTGACTATGTCTTCCGGCCTGTATATTTGTGGTTGACTTTGCGTTGATAACTCGTCTGTCCGCTGCACAGAGGTTATCACAAGCTTTTCTCCAGCTGTTTTTCATGAGGAGGGACTCCTGTCGTCCCTGTTTATTGACATGCAGGTCAACAAACCTGATGAATCGGTGCATCATCACGCGCGGGTAAATCTCACATCGTCTTTGTTAAGATTAGCTAGGGCATCAGAGAAACATTAGGCCACGGCAAGGACATTTGGTGGATACCATACCAATGAGATGAAAGCTCCTTCGTAGTCTTGATCAGATACCACTAAACATAATGCGAAAGAGGGATCAAACAGACATGATGCGTAGATTGTCAAAATGGTGCCTGTCAATACTGTAATAGAAATTAAGAGAAAACACAGTATCAGTCACAGCCATCTAGTTAGTTAGTATCACTAACAACTAGCAAGTTGGCAACTACACTCAAAGCTGCCACTAGTGTAGCTTCGACATCAACTGAAGTAGTTTCACCAGTTTCACTTCGACAACTACACCCATGGCTACGTCACTTTTGTAACTTCTACCCGCAGTCAAGACCACCGCAAAACCGTGGCAAAACATAGTTTTTCATATTCCGTAGTTTGCAATGTGGACCTAAATTTCTCGCTTGTTTTATCATCGAAATCGGGTGAAAATCAATGCGAGAGATGTCATCCATGAAATTCTCTTGCTGTGGCCTTATATCCTGATTTACACATTCTCCTGTAAGACCTCAAGTGTTTGGTTATGCATACCAGCACTTGGTACGATTGACAGTAGAGACATACAGCCAGCGGTCTCTGAGGACTCCATGAATTAGTATCGTTAGTACAGAGAGCAGATATTCCTCTTATCGGGAACGAACAGCTGTAACTGATATTGGAGAAACTAGGTTATCTTCCGTCGGCTGTATTCATATTTAGTCTGTAAGTCGACACTTCGTTTATACTTTTCAAGAAAGTTTATGCTTTGTTGTTGACATGTGATGCCAAGCAAGAGAGCAGCATCTCTTTTAGACAGTGACTCTGACACGTATGCGAAACATTATCTAAAATTTGATATACAGCTTTTTTTAATATGGTATAGTAGGACGGGCTACGTTACAAGCCCGAGCACACATCACAAAAGCTCTCCTGTCGATCCCCCTCCGAACTGCCTAACGGTGACCATCTATATAAGCAGGCATCTGTAATTTCGAGCTGCTTACGTCAATCGCATCAGCGCGTCGTCCTGAATTCAGAAATCAAGCGAAGCTTGCCAGGCCGTGGTGCTGCGACAGTACTGGCCACGGTCTATCCGCTGGAGAAAAAAATCCATATCCCAGAGCGCGGCTCCGCCTTTCACTCCCGGACACACACACACGGGCCCAATCACTGTGGCTGCAGATGGTTGCAGCCCTGGAGGTGAGCTAGCGGACAGCCCTGGGTCCCGAGAAAAACACGTCAGACGATGATGTTTTGCTGTACCGTCTCTAGAAGATGCCCTGCTGACGCCTTCTTGCCTCGATTCCTCTGATATCTCCATGCTTTAAGATGGTGAGTACCCATACTCATTATATTTTTCGCGTGGAATAGATGATATTGAAGACTCTTCCTCCACAAAAATCGTAAACATTGCGTGGGCGGGCTTTCCTCTGACGAGCCGCCCTCAACAACATCCTCCTCGGCTGCTGTGTGAGAGGATGGGAAATGTATGCAGCGATGTTCTCTTCCCGTGGATTGTGATGTGAGCCATGCTAATCCGTCTGTAAATGAGGTTCTCTGTGTATGGCGGTGTAAATGTGTGTATCTCCAGCTCCTGCCTTGAAAACAAGCTCACTGACCAACCTCTGAGTACCAAACATAATGCAATTACAACAAACGCCATAGTCCCCACTTGGAATCGCTCCTGACTAAATTGCCGGCTGCTCATTAAACATCACCGCGATTGAGTCCATATATTCTCTGTACATCTCATCACTTAAGATAGTACGTGGATGTATTGATATCTTGTCAGCTGTCGCAGGGGTATTGTTGTGTTTTCAATGGAAATGGCTGGAGGAGAACTGAAGGGAATACAACAAGTGGGCTCTTGAGTCCAGCCCTGTCCTAGCGCTGACCCCTTCATTTGGCCTGTGGCGTGACCTTTGATTCAGTCCCTGTGACCTTCCCTTCCTATTCAACACTTAATCCCGGTTTAATCCATGTTCCTCCTCCTCCTTTTATACAGTACGGTTTCGTGAACCACGCTTTGGAGCTCCTGGTGGTCAAGAATTTCGGAGAGGAAAAATGGGAGGAAATCAAGTATGTGATTTGTTCATTCACTCAGTTCTTGTGTGGTCGCAATCCTTTAGCAACGGCTATATATTTTTTTTGTTACATCATTTCCCGAAAAGAAAGCGATGTATGCAAGTACCTGTACCATTCAAATAGAGGTGATGGGGATACAGTATAGAATACTTTAAGGTCAAGGGTTATGTTGTAGAAAAACATAGCTCGTAATTGGTGGTAGGCTATTCAGCAATACGCCGAGCAACAGGCGTTTTGTCAATGTAACTAATGACAAAAATTCCCCTGAGAAATCGACTTAATACATTCAAGACAGACCGATTCTATAATGACTTTCATAGGGCTACCATCCGAAACCGTTATGTAAAAATAAGTGCGCCGAATTATTTTCATTTTCGGGTTTAGAAAGACATCGTTTTGAACAAGGGACAATTGTTTCAATGGTATAGTCATTAAAACTCACCTTTGTATATTTGTCATACACCGTATATGATAATTTCACCATATTCCATTCTGATATGATGCATGTATATTTCACAATATCCTTATCAATTCACCATCGTTATTCGTTCACAATGGTTCAAACTTCAGAGACAATCAATAAGCCAAACATTAAGCTGCTGTTTATTTCGCTGGGCTTACGAGTGACGAATTGCTCAGTTTAACATGGCTAGCCACCGCCGTGTGCCGTGTAGCTGCTGTGTTACGCCTAGGGACGGTCGTGACTGTGGAGACACAATGTATACAGGAACAGAATGTGTCGGACGTGACCGTTTAAGGTGCACTCTCACCGGACGTGGGGCACGCTTGCGTCACTGCGGGGTTCGAAAGATGCTCAACGAATTTCAGAGATTAAGAACAAATTTTCTCACTTTTAATTTTGTGTATTTTGTCGTCTTCTGTGCACTTTAATGTATTACGCAATATCTGAATTATGAAAAAAATTGGAGAAAATAACTAAAAAGTGACGCAGCGAAGGAACGCAGCAACTCTGCAAGAGCGCCCCACGTCCGGTAAGAGTGCACCTTTAGGTGGTATCTCACTGCACTTGCGGCACCGGTGTGGCACTGCGGGGCTCGTTCAATGCGGCACTGTTGTGACTTGTGTTATTTTGCCAATTTTTTTATAATCTAGGTATTGCGTAATACGCAAAAGTATGACTTAGATTAGAAGACAACAAAATGCACCAAACGTAAGAAAATTCGTTCTTTATATCTGAAATTCATTGAGTATCTTTTGATTGTCGCAGAGACACAAGCTTGACGCAATTGCAGCGAGATTGCACCTTTAGCGAACGTTCGGTAACCAGAATTTTATATGTCTGCATTGTACTAATAGATTTCATGATTTTTATATAATTCAAGATGTAAAAGTATTTATTTTAGAGGCAGCAAAACATGCAGAACGAAAGAGAAGTATTCTTCCCCATCTATAACATTCGCTTCAAATGTTTGGTCCCTCAATGGTCACAGCGGTTGCTGCATATATTGTGAGAATATTACCCATGATTTGATCTACATCGTTTGATAACTTTCATACTCTCAAAATGAGATTTCCTCTAAACTTTCCCACCGTTACGTGACGCTCAACAGTTGGTCAAACTCAAAATGGATGACATGGCAGTCCGATGTTTACTTGCAAAACAAGACGGTTTGCGTACGTCTCCCATTTAGAGTGCTTGTTTTGTGAAACAATAGACCTTCGTGATCTGTTGTCTCATAATATCGGCTAGAAACGATTAGTTATCACTTCAGTTCCATCAGGGCTATGTAGATACATGATGTAGTAGAAAGTGGAAAAATACCCCAAAAAATGTAAGTCGGAGCTGAAAGGGTTGACTGGTTACTATAAAACTCCATCCCTTTAGAATTCAGTCAATTTGAGCATTTTCCATTTCCACTACGGAAGCGCTGTACTGTATGAATATTGCATCAGAAATCTGGTGTTATGTTTAACCTCTGTGTATGACTAATACAGATAATATATTCAACGTAGATGCGTCTTATTTTCAAACCCTTTCACTCTCAATGACAAGTAATGGCAGTCTTTCATGTACAAGTAGCTGCGTTGGTAGCGGCTTCACAATTGTGAATTGAGCAACTGGGTCCAATTGGTAACGGTTCTTGTACCTGGAAGAGCATTCTGATTAAAGCTGCAGCGTCTTTCGGAAGTGACGTCAAATTGGAGTCCTGTGTTCGAGAAGGTGTCTCGAGCACGTTACAAAAGCCTCATTACTCTGATCGGTACCTACTGGCTGTAATGGTACAAAAAGGTGAATTAACATGCTCTGACCGGTACCTACTGGCTATAGTAGTACATCTAAGGTGAAACAGGCGCTAAAAGCCACACGACCTCGCGCTAGGAGTGTCGTCCTCACAATGAATTAGTGCACAGCCGCACACCTTTTTTTTACGTGGTTGGTTTCAGCTGGAAAGACGGCCTGCCAGAAGAAATAGGCTTGGCTGACTGGGCTCTACATAACACCTCTAAGCCGACCCGTGCATGGAGGATGGTGACAAGGTTGACAGTAAAGCACAAGTCTGTACCAGACCTTTCAACGCCTGTTGATTTGCCTGCCACCGAAGCTGTGTGGCTCGCTTTCCCTTCCGTTCAGCCTTTCAACTGTCTCGATACACCCAATGCATTAGCGGTCACCCAGAGGTGAAACCATTGATGAAGAGTTGCTACTTCAAGTCAATGAATAATTCCCCACACGCTGCAAACCGTCAGGCAGGGTGTCAGGGCCACCGGGTTACAAAAACAGGTCACCGGGGCCAGGTAGGGCTTACCCCGTAGACAACTAGACCGTCGCCTCGGTGAGCGCTAGCGAGGACAGAAACATCCCAAATGGGTCGTTGAGTACTCTCTTGGTAATTCGTCAAGCTACCTGTCAGCACCGCTGGGTGGGAATTTGGAGGTTGATTCCTCGTGGTAAATTGTCCGACATGTGTGAGTAAACTGCTGTCAGTACGCGGTGGTCAAAATTGTGTACGTTAACGGGAAGTCTCGAAAATGTCAAATATGCCCCGAGGGCGACCCTGCTTTTTTTTGTTTTTGTTGTTTGACGTTGACCATTTGATTTTCGGAAAATTTGTAGATTCCACTTCAAAATCTCCGAAGTTATCTCTCTCTCTTTATGTATATATATATATATACAAGGAAAATGTTTTCAACAATGTACACTTATATTAAATTTTACGATCGGCGACTATTATTCAATTTGCATATTCTGCGAATTCCAATTATGATACTTCACTTGACTCGTTTTGATGATTTGAAGATTTGCCTGATAAATTTGTTTTCTCAACCTGAAGTGAAATGATTCTGCATACTTTCCAAAACGAACAAATGAAGTTACTTTAAAGTGAAAAGTTTAAGCGTCAATGAAGCTCAAACAGATGCACTTCTTCACTCTTACTTAGCCTTTACGATAACGTAAGTTAACAATAAAAATTTGATATCGCACGATACCTAAGAATTCAAAAGATCTTGACGTTTGAAAAGCGGTTTATCTACATTTGTCTAGTTCCATAAATGATCTCTCACTAACGGTTCTCTTCAGACCCAGTTACTATTCATGTTAAGTGAAAACATGACATGTTGCTGTTACCAGACACAAAGAATGCTGTAAGCTGTCACTGAGAACTTCGCTTTGTGATGAATGACGCAGTAATGCACAAGTGATAAACTTTCAGCCTGGTCTTGAGAGGATTTGTATAGATGGCCTGAAATTCCAGGAGGCGTACTAAGTGTCACTACACTTGTTATGTCAATATTAGACAGACACATACAGTTTACATTGCAGTCATTTCTTTAGTGTTTGTTTGTTGACCCAATCAACGAACGTTAAAGATACCTGACGTCATTGTGACAACATGTATGTAGCAACAGGGAGGTGGTATGTTAAGTGCTCGAAAAATCTAAAAATAAAAAAAATCCATTTCGGAATAGGTTTTGCTGAACAATCTTTAATTCAGAGAAAAATGAAATTAGACGTCTGTCCCTAGTATTGATATTATTGTCGTTTATAGAAGAGAAGCCGGCGTCGACATTGACGGCCAGTTCCTTGTCCGGCAAATATATGGGGATGACAAGACATACGACTTGGTGGGAGCTGCCACCAAGATTTTACGTAAGTATGCAGTTTTTGTACATGTCGAAAGGTGGCGCACATAAGCGGTGTTTCAAATCCCATTCCCACAGTGCACAGTCAATCTAGCAACGAACCAACTCTGATTGGCATCTCGACAGGTGTGATCGTGGTAAACGACATTTGGGGGCCCATTTTTACTAGATTACAATTACATGAAGGCCACCAGGCATTGTCTGTACAAGTTATCGGCAGCACATCACAAGTTTCTTTTTGTATGGACAACTTTGAACGGCAATGTTTCCAATAAAAATCGGCTGGTCCAACTTTCTATCTACTTTCTGGGACCTTTGTAAAACCATCCTGTTATAGTGTTCCATTCAAATTTCAATTGTGAAACAGTGGAGAAAGAAACAAAACACATCAAGTACACGTACCTTGGGGCCCTCTAAATATCTAGATATGATCTAACTTTTTGTCCGCACAGAGATCGATGCCAACTCGATACTGGAGCTGTTCGGAGCGCTGTTCTTTGAGTTCTGTCAGGAGTCGGGTTATGACAAGATCCTCGCTGTGCTGGGAGCAAACATCAGGTACACATATTCCTGTGCGGTTGATTGATTAATTTATTGGTTTGTTGACTAATTATTGGATGATCATAGTTTGTTGATTGATTGATTGATTGATTCATCTATTCACTGGTTGATTAATTTAGGTCGAAAGGCCAAATTTGAATTACTGTACTTGCCAAAATGGCCCAAACCCGTCCAGAGTAAACTGGATGTTCGGCCATTGCCAATAGTTTTGCTCTGTCACCTATGTTTATATTCGGGTGTATAGAAGATACATTGCAGCAGCAACTGTTCTCATCAAGGGGCAAGTATTGGGGTAGTGTTGTCTCAGCATCCTGTTGAAGACACTGATGATTTCCACACGTTGATTGTTTGGTTGGTTGGCTCCATCTCCAAAATTCAACTTTCTTAAATGTCGTATTTGAATTACATTCTCATAATTATTGCAAGTTCGTCTCGTAATAAAACATGGATTTCATAGTCTTCTTTATTTCTTAGGAATCAATGAAAATAAACTAGTACTCACGACTGGAAGTTTGCTGTGAGAAGCTTTCACCA
>NC_049985.1:7230835-7244659 GCF_000003815.2 Branchiostoma floridae | reverse complement strand
CTCTCTCTCTCAGGTCACGTGACTAGACGAGTGTTGTAGATGTGGGGGAGTCGGTGGCGTCCTGGTAACGGTTCAGCGTAGGTGACAGGGCCCTGATGTGAACGGCCTCTTTGATACCTCTCTCGAACCACCATCCTGTGTTTATACCATCTCTCGCTGGCGGCGGCAATTGTAGGGCCGGCCGCTAGGGGCGCAATTTTAGTCAGGCTATCGAAGCCTTTCTAATATGGGTGTCTTCTGCCCGGGTTGGTTTTTGGAACTCCTCATGTACTCATGTACTGTTTTTTCTCCTCGGCAGAGATTTCCTACAGAACCTGGACGCCCTACACGATCACCTGGGCACCATCTACCCGGGCATGCGCGCTCCGTCCTTCCGGTGCACCACCCAGGAGGACGGCACCCTCATCCTGCACTACTACTCCGAGCGGGAGGGGCTGGAGCACATCGTCATCGGCATCGTCAAAACTGTGGCCAAAAAACTACACAACGCCGATGTGGACGTAAGTATTCGATCGTTATAGATATATAAGGACTATATTGTTCTGCTGGTGGAAGGACGATACAGTAGTAAGGTATTGCAGTACCTCATATAGATAGTGACTGAAGGCGCATGGTTGAACTTGTTCCCCATACCTTTCGGCCAAGGTGCAACATCGCGTGGTGCTTTGACGTGGTTACAATGCAAACAGAACGTTAAAACTTTTAGCTTGTAGTCATGAGCCAAACAATGTCTTGTCATTGTCTATCGTAAATATGATGAATAAATCGATGAATGATATTTGAATATGGTTAATATGACCAGTTGGCAGTTCATTCTATAGTTAGTAAAGACACGGAGCTCACTACCTCTACAACTTTCTTTGCTCTTTCAGGTTCAAATCATTCAAAGGAAAGGCGAGGAGTCCGACCACGTCAAGTTCGCCATCTTGGAAAAGGATGACGTCAGGCGGTATTCTGCACACGACAAGGACACCTTTGACGTCGGGCTCTCGCGAGAGCCGAAGATCAGCCCCGCGACGTTCTGCCGAGCGTTCCCTTTCCACGTCATGTTCGACCGTAACCTCGTCATTCAGCAGGCGGGAACGTCCATCAGCCGGGTCATCCCTCAGGTAGGAGACAGATTGTTTTGTCATTCCAGACATTTGGTGCATTCTTCATTTACCTAGCTTGTGCAAAAGGTAATGAAAGCATCATAGAGAAATTAGACTGAACTCACCAGGAGTTTCGGCTGAATCGCTGTCTTCTTCAACTATCTGACCCAAATACTCTGGCTACGTGTCTTTTGGGGTATGTGACGTCAGCAGTGGGTCAAAGGCTGTTGGCAAGTTGATATCGCTCCCGACCGGTGAGTCCATTTTTTGCAGTTGGCGAACAGTTTATTTTCTCAATGATGTAATTCATCAACTCAGACGAACTTTCATGCTTTTTTGGTGACACTGACGAAAGATATAGTGAATGCTATCTGAAACGTCTGGCCGCTTCCTAAATCATATCCAGTTGCTTGAGTAACGTTAACTGCTTTTTGGCGTAACTTTCATTCTTGTATTGAAAATACCAAAAACAGTGTTATTCTCTGTTCCTCACAAGATTTGCCTCCAAGAGTGTAAGGTGTGCGACCTGTTCGACATGATCCGCCCGCACATCAAGTTTGCCTTCAACTCCATCACGAGCCACATCAACACGGTGTTCGTCCTGCGCACCAAGGAGGGCCTCATCGACATCTCCTCCGGCGCCGTGTCACGTGACAAGCTCATCGGGAACGAGTCATCGCGCATGCGCCTGAAGGGGCAGATGATCTACGTGGAGGAATCTGATTGGATGCTATTTCTTTGCTCCCCGAGGTATATGTTTGGTAACATACAATTTGCCCTTTGAAGTAGTCATTATCCCAAGCGCTAGTGCCCAATTATTTATCGTATGCATTGTTCGCACGTGTAGTTGCCAAAATGATGTTGCGTAGGTAGCACAACAGCAACCATTTAGACGTTCTCAGCCGAACCTGATGTCTATAACCATCCAACATGGCGGACGACTGATGATGGTGCGTCATAACCACGTGACTACAAACACCCTTCGATGCACGATTGGTTCATTGTTTCACATTGCTCATTCATCGGAGCCGGATAAATCTACCTGATATTGGCTCCAGATAAGTGCTTCTGTTAATTGTATGTAATCTGATATGGATACCTGTCAAGTGTATATAAGATATGATTTAATCTGATATCTGTACCTGATGCTGTTTAAAATGTGCATAAAATCTGTTTAAATCTGGCACAAGCTGGTGCATTTATTAAACATAAAATAAATCTCCATCACCCCCTACAGTGTGATGAATCTCGACGACCTGAACCGCCGCGGCCTGTACCTGTCGGACATCCCGCTGCACGACGCCACGCGAGACTTGGTGCTGCTGTCCGAGCAGTTCGAGGCGGAGTACAAGCTGACGCAGAAGCTGGAGATTCTGACAGACAAGCTGCAGCAGACCTACCGGGAACTGGAGGACGAGAAGAAGAAGACTGACAGGTCAGACTGACGTCATTTCCGGTGTCACACCAAGCAACTGAAAGTAACTCCATTTCGGGGAGAAACCAAATCGTAAACATTTGACACCAACCGCCATTTTCTGCCGAGGCACGATGCCATGCATTATTTAATGCCATTTGTTGTTTCTTATATCATAGTTCGTGTCGCAGATGCTGGCTCGTACCACAAAGTATTTTGTCATCCCGCAAGTGGTGCTAGATCAGTTTTGAAATCAAGGACAAATGAAGTTACAATGACCTGGACATTTGGTCGAAAGAAGCTGAGCCGAAATCAGATTTAATCATATCTAATATACATCCATAGTTATCCATACCAGATTTCATACAACGAACATAACCACTTATCTTTAGCCGACATCAGGTACGTTTATCCGATGTTTGAACCGTTCCAGACTGCTGTACTCCATCCTGCCGATCTCCGTGGCGACAGAACTGCGTCATCACCGGCCGGTTCCCGCCAGACGGTTCGATAACGTCACCCTGCTCTTCAGCGGCATCGTCGGCTTCAACTGCTTCTGCAAGAGGAACGCCTCGGCCACGGGCGCCATGAAGATCGTCAAGCTGCTCAACGACATCTACACGCGCTTCGACGACCTGACGGACCCCAAGAAGAACCCGAGCGTTTACAAGGTAGCGTGGGAAACAGTGAAATTTCAACCAGGTCTCTGTACCTCTCAGGATGAATCTAGTGATACACTGTTAGGAAGAGATGGCCTTTCAGAATCGTAATTTAAGCAACAGGGTAAAGATGTTTGGCATCCGCCCGTCCTGATTCATTGAATTTGAGGGTCACTAGGTCTTTGTGCTAGTTGCTGTATACTAACATGGGTTGATTTGGAAACATTTAGTAGCGAAGTAGAAAAAGCATGAAGTAGATAGTAAGTTCTCTAAACATGTAACGTGTGGATGACTGATAGGTACTTCTCGCCGCCAGGTGGCGCTTCATCGAGGTCCAAATCGTGACTGAATTCGTATCTCCTCCCCCTTACATCGTCCTGGTAGTAGAAAACAAAAATTAAAGTCCTTGTCGCTCCGGCAAGCGAAGTAACTGGATTTTTTTTCTCTCAGGTTGAGACAGTAGGAGACAAGTACATGGCTGTGAGCGGGTTACCGGAGCCGTGCATGGACCATGCCCGCTGTATCGCACGCCTGGCCTTGGACATGATGGACATCAGCCACCAGTGTAAACAGGAGGAGATGGAGGGCGTGCAAGTAGGTCAAACTTTTCTCCACATACACCTAAAAGGTAGTCTCATAGCCTTTTGGAGACCATAAGGACAATAGGTTATTATCTACTGTGTCTAGAGCACAGTATTGGAATTCAAAGCCCATGCCTCTCCTTCTACCACCTTTACCTCCCCAATCGAGACCATACTTATTATATTGCATTTTATATGTGTACGTATTGGTGACGCCGCCATCTTGGTTCCTTCCCAGATCACCATCGGTATCCACAGTGGGGAGGTGGTTGCAGGGGTCATAGGTCAGCGGATGCCGCGGTATTGTCTGTTCGGGAACACGGTCAACCTGACCAGTCGGACAGAGACCACGGGGGTCAAGGGTCATATCAACGTGTCCGAGTACGCCTACAGGTGAGGTATACTAGAGACGTGTCCACCTGTGATATGCTTATCAGAAAACAGGTTTCAACATGGAAAATTAGACAAATAACATATTTTCAGGACAGGTATGTATGTGTGTATCCATGTTTAGATGGTCGTCATCACCAAGGACAGTTGCGTTTTCCTGTGTGTGGAGGGAGTTCAGAACTGCCACTTGGGAAATGTGTTATTACCTGTATATGTTTGTCTAACCTCTGTGTGAATTTTGTTGAGCATCAAGAACAGGGGCAGATCTGTTTGCCTATATGTAAATAATGTTCAGCACCAGGGACAGTTTCTTTTGCTTGAATAAAAATGGTGCTCAGCACCAAGGGCAGGCCTGTTTGCCTGTCTGCAAAATGTTTTCAGCACCAGGGACAGGTCTATTTGCCTGTGTGTGGATGGTTTTCAGCACCAAGGACAGGTGCTTACCTGTATGTAAATGCTTTCAGCACCAATGACTGGTGTGTTTGCCTGTGTGTAGATGGTGTTCAGCACCAAGGACAGGTGTGCTTACCTGTATGTAAATGTTTTCAGCACATTGGACAGGTGTGCTTACCTGTATGTAAATGTTTTCAGCACCAAGGACAGGTGTGTTTGCCCGTGTGTGGATGGTGTTCAGCATCAAGGACTTTTGTGTTTGCCTGTGTGTGGATGGTGTTACGCAACAAGGACAAGTGTGTTTTCCTGTATGTAAATGTTTTCAGCACCAAGGACAGGTGTGTTTACCTGTGTGTGGATGGTGTTCAGCACCAGGCACATATGTGTTTACCTGTGTGTGGATGGTGTATAGCGCCAGGGACATGTGTCCAGTGTATACAAAATGTTAAGTGGTTACACGTTTAAACTGATGCTTATACATCAGAGACATCGTCCAATTCATACTTGCGTTGAGGTACTTTATTGACTGGAGTAAATTGTACTTTTGATTGTGATTGTGATGCGAAGTGCACATCCTGTTCTGTTTATACATGTTTACGATTCCATGTACGTACAGAGATCTGATGCAGCCAGAGTGCCACGACCCTGCCTTCCGGTTCGACTACCGGGGACCGGTTCAGATGAAGGGCAAGAAGGAGCCCATGGAGTGCTGGCTACTCGCCAGGAGATCTCGCGAGACTGTTGTGTGAACTGACGAGATTTACCCAGAGTAATGTGTGAACTGATCTCGCGAGAATGTCGAAGTCTCGCGGGACTGTTATGTGACTTGTTGAGATTAGGGGTGGGTACCGGTACAGAAAATTCAGGTTCAGGTCCAGAGGATTAGGTCCAGGTCCGTGCCTGAACCTGGACCTGATTCAGTATGTGAAAACTTGTAAATGGACGACACTCAAAACAATAGTCCATTTCTCCACAAGGAAATCTGTTTGGCGGGGTATTCCACTCCCACTGACGTTTTAAAATCCTACAAGGCTAACTGCCTCTGTACGATTGACTGTAAAACTTGGGAGAGATGACTATAAACTCCTCTACTTGGCTCTTGTCATTTTCTTCGACCGGTAAGCCCCGAAACGTGTGAAAGTCTGTTCATACTATCTGTTCATTTTCTATTAGGTCGAACATCCGGTCTACCGGACTGGTCCAATAAGGAAAAAACGGTTTTTTACCGATGTACCGGTACCCACACCTACTTGAGATCTCACAGGACTATAGTCTGAACTGATCACGTGGGACTGTTTTGTGAACCAGTTCAGAGTTAACATCACAAATGTTTGTGTTCTACCCATAGATGATATCCTATTGTATGTAATCATGCTGTAAATCAAGTTGACGCTTGAAATGAAGAGTCATGTAAAGTACTTGTGTATTATACAATATTTACGAGTTTATATATCGTATATATCGTATATGTATATGGACAAATGTATGGATTTTATTCTACTGAGAGAGAACTATATGTGTAGGTACCATGTATATCAATATTGTAAAATCCCTCTACATGCAAAGATTGTTGACTTGTTAGAAGCTTGCAAGGTGTCGATGAGGTACTTAATATCTTAAATATGTCGACTTCTAACAGCAACATTAGAAACCCAGCTTTATCTGCAGCTACACAAACGCATAGTGTTATATAGTTTAGTTTGTTACCACAAAACGTCAAAATGTTGTGAATGCCAAAGAAAGATATCAAAGAGAAGACTGCTGCAGCAGATCACTTTTTGCTGATCCTCAGTACAATTACTCCTACCCAGCATTGTAGAGACTTCTGAAGACCAGTGCCAATGTCAAAAACGTTAGCTTTCTGGATAGGAACAAGATTAGTAAAGTTTATAAACTGTTTTCTTACTAATTACAATATGTACTGTTAACATGTACAAGGGTAACTTGAACAGAAGGTATCTTTAAAATCGTAAACCGAAAGTTTATGTGACATATTATGCAAATAAATGTATGTTGTTGTTTTTTGCGTTTATAATGTTGCTTTTTAAACATTTCGTTACGTAGATATTTGCGCTGTTGACGTCACAGCTAGTCATGACATACAGCCTGTATTATAATTGTGCCGAGATTGATCTCCGAGAAAATGTATGAGTGAAGCGTGTTTTGGACATAGATAAGTAAACAGCAACCCATCCTTGATCAGTATCTGTCTGAGGCCAACTTGTAATTTTAACGCGTATATATGTATATATATATATATATATATATATATATATATATATTTCTTTTTATATATAGATACTGTTTGTGGTACCATCGAGTTACGTGTACGTTGACAGTGTAACAGATATAGTAAACATTAAAGAGTGAAAAGTTTCCTGTGGTAATTTTCTTTTTTACTCACTTTTTAACTTTCTACTGAGACTTCAACTTTCCGACACTTTTACAACAAATCTTCCTACAAAAGAACGAACAGCTGTACCACACGATACCCAGGACAGCTGCACAGACGGCCAGCAGGAACGCGGACACGTCCAGCAGGTAGTACTGGTACCACGGCAGCTCCACGACGCGTGCGCGGAGATGGGGCAGTCGGCCATGTTTGATGACGTGTTCTATCCACCAGACGGCCCGCTCCATGGGTGACTGGGGCTGGTCACGGTGCAGACGGGACAGACGGGCTGCCGTCTCACGGTAGCTGGCAAGCAGGAAATAAAACAGATAAGTTAGAAGAATGTGTGTGTGTGTGTGTGTGTGTGTCTATGCGTGTGTGCGTTTGCGTGTGTGTCTGTTTCTGTGTGTGTTTATACAATTATCTATAGTTCAGTGTATTAGATCCTGTACATCCACGTGACACTAGGAGTACCTTGTGTTGGTGACAACATGAAGAACGGCCTGGTACAACTGGTCGGACGTGACCGTGCTAAAGTCCAACTTCACCCCCAGTCCCCTGGCCACCACCCGGGCGGCGTTGGCGGGCTGATCCGAAAACAGCGGCAGACAGACCATGGGCACGCCGTGGTGCAGGGCCTCGTACAGGCCGTTCGACCCAGCGTGAGTGATGAAGGCTCGGGTCTTCGGGTGAGCTACAAACAAATACAGCAAGTCAGAAGCAAAGCAAGTCATCCGGAAAATGTGCTCTAAGTAT
Source organism: Branchiostoma floridae (assembly GCF_000003815.2). Classification (NCBI taxonomy): domain Eukaryota; kingdom Metazoa; phylum Chordata; class Leptocardii; order Amphioxiformes; family Branchiostomatidae; genus Branchiostoma; species Branchiostoma floridae. Next base: position 7,236,983 of record NC_049985.1, on the reverse strand, counting down.
ATACACATAATGTAGACATATAGGAAAACCCGAGTAAAATATATAATCACAGAACGCCATGAATGTTTGCAGTTCTTATCTTAAATAATGATTTAAGTAATTCAATGAAGTCCTGTATTACTGATGTTTTCTCAGTACTTTTTGGCGACGCCGCAGGGGCAAGCCTAATGATATAGTGTGCGTCCGTTTGACAAGAATTCCCAAAATTTCGTAAGCATGTGTGGAATTTTTCCCCGCATGCATAGTAGTATCATCTGAGTATTCCCCAGGGCATTTGCTGTATTATTTTTCGATTTGATACTTATCAAAGTTTTTTTGTCTTATAATGAGAACATTAATCTCACCCAACAGATCGTTCTGAGGCAGCCAGGCCAGTAGTTTGGTGTTGTTACCCAGCCCGGTCGGTTTCTCTCCTACGTACCGCCACACCACCTTCTGCCGGAGTCGGGCGAAGGCTGCCGCGAAGACTTCTTGCTTTTCCGTCGACATCGTCTTGAACATCGACCCGAAACTGACGACAATCATTCCATCGTCTCCAGAGCTCTGGACAAACGCTTCCATGTCCTGTAGAGAGATAAATCACCCATAGTGAGTTTTCGTCATCTTAATAGACATCCAACAACATCGAGTTAACGTATGAAGACAGAATTAATGCCGAAAATTTCTATTCGCTACCAGCGAGAACTTACCTCAGCAAGGGGGGCGGCCTCAAGGACATTCAGTCCTCCAACCTGAACCATGTTGGGCATCCTGGGACGAGGAAAATCCAGAACATTGTCGGTTCGATACAACCACAAGTCCGTACGTGACGTCACGCTCTGAATAGTTTCGTTCTCACCTACGTACGTACGGACCAGTCCGTCAAATGCTCTACTCAGATCCTGGCGTGTTACCACTGATAGGAAAGTTGACAAGGCAACGTTCTGCACTCGTTGTCCAAAGGTCATATCATCGGTAAAATCGGTACCTAGAGATGGTACGTACGACGGAGGAATCGGTACACCTGTTGATGTTTCGTCCAAAAAGGGATCTCCGCGCAGAACAGCAACGTGAGGGGCGTCTAGATGGGCTGAGAGGATAGCGCCGCAATCAAAGATGGGATCAGTAATGACAACGCTGTACTGGGATGTCCTCAGTCGGTTCTGCAGCTTACCGTCACCCAGAAGCAAGTCACAATGTTTTATCAACTCTCCAAACTCAGCAACGATTTCTTCTCTCATTTCAAAGACAGACAATATCTCCACCAATGAATAAGCCTTGTCTTGTAGTTCCATGATCCTTGCTTGGGTTCCTTGGTCTTGGAATGCCTCAAACTGAAAGTCAGGCCACTCTGCCCGACGCTTTTCTACAATGTCCTCTGAAGCAACCACAGTGACGGTATGACCTTTATCCACCAAGGCACGACCAAGTTTGGCCAGAGTCATCCAGTGGCTGTGGTAACATGGCGGTGGTACCATCAGAACCTTCTCTGCGCTGCTCCTGATCAGAAAACCAAGGAAAACCAGTAAAATTGTGGAACTTCGAAGCTTTGGTCCAATACCCATATTGCTGCGCTTGATCTGAGTTGGTTATGTCCAAACAGAGAGGCAGTTCTTTTAGGGCTGATCAAAGGTTAAAACCGTCTAACTGACCTGTATCTAGGTAAGCTGTTTGATTGCCAAACAAATTCTCCAACGTACAAGCAGCGAAACGATTGGTAGTCCGTGGGAAGCCGATTGCCTTTCAGTTTGGAACCAATCATGGCCGAAATGACAAGGTTTTTGATGTTTGAATGGGTCCGCAGCAATGGGTTCCCATGCTAGCTACACAAAGAGATGCCAGCGCTCGTCCCGGGCAGAGTTCTGACGGGTATCCTATATACCATTCTCTTACGCAGAGACATCCAACGGCGACATCAAACCGCCTCTTTGCTGTACTCTGCTATCTCAACCGTCACCATCAGGGCATTCACCAGTCATTCAATATACATCCTCTAAACAATGGTTTCCTATACACAGAAGAGGAGAAAGCTACTGTTAATAACTGGCAAAATCCTTGCACAGACATACCCTCATATTATATCCGTCATCTTAGCAATCCAAAAAAAACACATGTCGCCATGAATGTTACGGCACGGACTTTCGGGAAACTGAAAAATGGACCCTTGGGCAGGGCATATATACCAAGAGCTGTTTTCAAGAAATCTGGCATATGTAGGCCAAGAAATGCCAACAGCTAGTCACTATGACACAGAGACTGCCTATACAGTGATAGGGACATGGAATTTGGTCATGAAGTGTCCTTTCATAGGCTTTGTGGGGACTTTCAGAAGGTGTGTGCTGGACACTTAATAAAAGTACGTCAAAGTCCAATTTCACTCAATGGACACACTACTTTCTTCCTCTTTTGTTCTGAAAATGGCACTGACAGACTCTGGTATGCCGTCATGACACCTGCCACAGGCTAACATAAAAAAAAAGTTAGCAAAACACAAGATAATGAGGCCTAGGAATACACCCCCTGTATCCATGAGCTGGACCACTTTCTCGGCTCCTCCCCTGGGACTTTGCCAAATAATGTGGTTCACGTCCAACCGAACTCGTCTGGACTATTCATAATTTACTTTCGCAATTGCCAATAGAATACAGGTCAAATTAACGTCCTTGGTCAAATGGAAGAGTTGTAGACTCTAGAGTCCATTCTCCCTCTCAAGTCATTTTACATCAATGGCAATTCCCATTGTAAGCAGTGTCCATTAGCACACCAGTTAACCCAAATCAGCTAAAATATGGGAAATTCTCAACAAAGTTAGCATGGCATGTCCCCTGGGATCATATTTCACACACACATGGAGGTGTATTCAGCCCCAAAATAGCTAAAAAGGGGGAGGTCAGGGTGATACCTGAATCGCTTCAGGGCATCAACCAGTCATCCAATATACAGCCTCTAAACAATGGTTTTCTATACAGAGAATAGGAGAAAGCAACTGTTAACAACTCAACTTTCTGACGTTACTGGCACACAAACATACCCTCATATTAAAGTCCGTCATCTCAGCTATAAAAAAAAAACACACTTCGCCATGAATCTTACGTCACGGACTTCCGGTAAACTGAAAAATTGACCCTTGACCTCAAAACCGCAACACAGCCCATTCTCACGTTAGCTGTAAGCAGGATAGAAAACGGAGCAGAGTAAGAATGTAACTGTTCTAGTCTTTTCACACATAGGTGGCAGCCATGGCAGCACAGGCTTACTAGTATGGATAACGTTCGTGCAATAACTTTCTATGTAGACTGCCAAACCTCACCCTGATCTAGAGTTTGTACAATGGATATAACATGTACTCCCACCTGTGAGGCACAAATTGGACGGCAGAGATAGAGATATTTCAGTGCTGCTCCACTACGAAATCACCTTTGCATGAAATGAGGTTAGACCTGTTCTCTTAAACCTATTGTTAGTTCAGGTTGAAAGTTCAAGGTTTCACCTCTGAGTGGGAATGGCGATAAAAACGCCTCACAGCTTGCTTTAATGAGTCACACACAGTGTGATGTGATGATGCAAATTTTCATTTTTGTGAATTTGGCTGAACTACTATTGTCGAGGGAATATCATCAGGTGTAGCTTTATCTAAAACATGTACCCACCTACTTAGTCCCTTGACTACCAGGTCATGGGGGGGGGCATGAAGGTAGAAAGCTGTCTAAACATGTAACCTTATTAAAACGTACATAGAGAAGATGAATGCTGGAGTCATGATAGCGGCATTTACAACTACAGCTATACTTACCTGTTCCTAGCACTATGGGGGCAGAAAGAAAGATAGCTGCAATTCTTTTGTTCATTTAAAAGAACTCCAGACGTTTTTCTTAAAATTTGTTCAGTTATTAATGATTGAGATGCATTCATTGTTTTATATTTTATTTTGCTGCTGATTGTAACTTGTACATGTCACTCCATTTTTCTTTTCCGTTGGATCCGTAGATTATGTTTGCCCATGTCTTATTTATCGTAAATGCGAATTCTGTATTTATTTGTGAAATGCAATAAAATATTTAAAAAAAGAAAAGTCACTCATAAAGCAGTTGAATTGTAATGATGGCATCCTCTGCACACTCCGGATTTGATGCGAGAGAGCAAAAAAAACGAAATTGTTAAAAAAGCCTAAATTGTCAAAGTAGACACCATAAACGTTATAGCAAAACATGGTACTAGGATGAGCCAATAAGTCTTTTATTCCGGTATTCAAGAAGTGCACAAAGTGACACTTCAGTACCTGTGTAGTAGACTAGTATCATTTGTATTTATCAATTTGGAAACTACACTTAAGGCCGCCACACAGGTGTCACTTCTACACTTTTACAAGTACAATCAAGGCTTCTACAAGAACAATCAATGCTACCACGCAACATGTTTTCCTATTTTGGTATTTTCTCGTCATGTTGACCAACTCCTGAGAGCAATATTTTTTAGATAAATGAGCGCACTGGTTTCATTTTTATAATATATAAATTGAAAAATAAAATAGTGTACAGGCTTGTTCTAACAGTTGCTGTGTAGTATTAGTCTCTTATTTCATACAAGCCGCTGAAATACGTAGTACTTGTGAACTGTCACGTAGTTGAGTGAACTAAGACCTCCTTCATCGGCATAAACGTTCATCTGAGTTGGTAGCAGTAGCAAACGTTGAAGAGATCATATGTTGTTCTCAGAAATTTGACTCACTTGTCTTCTTCAGCTGTCTAATCCAATCGCTGCGGAGACGCGACTTTCTGTATATTTAATAGAATTTTTCATCAAACAGTGACTAGTTTTGACAGGTAAGCAAACATACCTCCAAATTTTCGATGACTGTCAGTCCATCATGATCACGGAGTGACCTAGTTCTCGCGAGAGTTGCGAGAACTAGGTCGAGACTTGCTGATTTGACATGTGAACAGAGCATTATGGACGACAGTTCCTCAGTTGCTACCATCGACTAGTATAAAAACTCACCTCAGTAAGGGGGGCGACCACACGGACATTCAGCCCTCCAACCTGAACCATGTTTGGCATGCTTGGACGAGGAAAATCCAGCACATTGTCGGTTCGATAAAGCCACAAGTCCGTACGTGACGTAACACTCTGAATAGTCTCTTCCTCACTGACGTACGAACGGACCAGTCCGTCATATCTGCTACCCGCAGCCCGGCGTGCCAGCACTGGGAGAAGAGTAGATACGATAGCGTTCTGCACTCGTTGTCCAAAGGTCATATCATCGGTAAAATCGGTTACAAGAGATGGTACGTACGACGGAGGGACCGGTACACCTGTTGATGTTTCGTCAAGAAATAAAGGATCTCCGCGCATGACGGCGATGTGAGGGACCCGAACGTCTAGATGGGCTGAGAGGATAGCGCCGCAGGGAAACACGTGATCAGAAATTACCACACTGTACTGGGATGTCCTCAGTCGATGCTCCAGCTTACTGTCACCCAGAAGCAGGTCGCAGTGTTTTATCAAATCTCCTTCCCCAGGGACGAATTCTTCTATCAGTTCCAAGTGAGACATTGTCCTAGCCGTAGTGTGAGCGTGGTCTTCCCTGAGCCTTGTTTGGGTTCCTTGGTCTTGGAATACCTCAAACTGAAAGTCAGGCCACTCTGCCCGTCGTTTTTCTACAATGTCCTCTGAAACAACCACAGTGACGGTATGACCTTTATCCACCAAAGCACGGCCGATTTTGGCCATATTCATCCAGTGGCTGTTGTAAAATGTTGGATGTACCAACAGAACCTTCTCTGCGCTGCTCCTGTGTCTGATCAGAAAACCCAGGAAAACTAGCAGAAGAGTGGCACATCGAAGCTTCGGTCCAATCCCCATATTGTTGCGCTTGAGGTGGTTATTTCCAAACGTTGTGGAGAGGCAGTGATCAAAGGTTCTAGCTTCTAAACAAATTCTCCAGCATACAAGCAGGGAAACGATTGGTAGTCCGTAGGAAGCTGATTGCTTTTGGACCAATCATGGCCGACATGCCAATATATTTGATGTTTGCATGTTCCCAGGCTGGGTACACAACGAGCTGCTCGTCCCGGACGGAGTTCTCACGGGTCTTATACTTCTAATAATTATAGAGATTTCCAAACAGATGTTTTGAAGGCAAAACCGTAACTGCCGGCCTATCGAGTCC
>NC_049985.1:7219500-7230735 GCF_000003815.2 Branchiostoma floridae | reverse complement strand
CGTCTATATTCACACATCCACACACAAGTCGCTTATACACAGATGTTTTTACACACATATGCATGTACATGCATGTACACACAGTGCCAAAACATAGTACACACACATACATGCAGTGTAACGTTATATGCACATATACACATTAACACACAAACATGCGTGTACGCTATGTTGTTCTTTCAGTTCAGCATAACCAGAATATCTTTTTTTGTCCAAGAATCACGAAATTGAATTAATGAGGCCCAAAGATACCAGAGTTCCACAATGATTATACACAACATACCCAGTAAACGCAAACAACAACAGGCCAAATTTACATTCACCTGTAGGGATGACGTAGCATTAGGTGGTAAGAATGGCATTTTGTTTTTCTGCAAGTGGCAGACTAATTTTCTGGGAAAATGAGTTAATCTATGCCGGGAGGTAGAAACATGAAAAGGTTGGTACGTGAGAACTCATAATGTAGTCATTAATTCCCCGTGTTTTTATTCAGACATTGCAAACCCTTCCTCTTCTCACCGCAGATCCCATCGTTCAGCTGACGAACAGACTGTATGATAGTTAAGAAATGAGAAATTGAATTTTGTTTTCAACAGTTCCTAAATTTGTGTTTGTCAGGAAATTAGGCCTCCAAGGTCCATTTACCTCCGTGAAAAATGGAGGTATTGTTTTTTTATATTTCTGTCTGTGCTAAGGCGTGCCTGCCTATGTTTCCACTTACTTAGTCAGCAGTAAGTAACTTAAGCTCAGTGTGGATGGTGATTATATCTGACAATTGGGTGACAGGGGAAGCCGATTGCCGGGCTAGAGTTTTGTCACAATATCGTTTGAAAGCAAAACAACTAACCTCCTGATAGAAGAACAAGAATTTGTATATGTATATGTATGTATATCAAAAGTCTTTGAGAGAATTGTATATATCCCCTTGTCATCCTACTTGTACGAAAACAAACTGCTCACCGATCGAAACTCAGGTTTCTCTCCGGGAGACTCGACAGTTAACTCATTGTTATATCTAACACATAATATGCATCAAGCACTTGATCAAGGACTTGATGTACGTACTGTTTTTTTAGACATATCTAAAGCATTTGATAAAGTCTGGCACTTGGGGCTAATTTTTAAATTAAAACAATTAGGAATAACTGGTCCCCTCCTTGCCTGGATTGAGTCATATTTAAATGATCGTGAGCAGCGTGTTGTACTCAACGGAGCCTGTTCCGAATGGTTACCCATTGGCGCTGGTGTCCCACAGGGCTCTATTTTGGGCCCACTTCTTTTCCTTGTTTTCATCAATGATTTGGTGGACAACTTAGAAACGGATGGCCACTTATTTGCAGATGATACCTCACTAACTGAGATTGTTAGAGACCCTATTACCTCAGCTGTAAGGCTAAATCACGATCTTAGACTAGTTCATAACTGGTCACGTCAATGGCTCGTTACATTCAACCCTCTTAAAACTCAACTAATAACTTTTACAACCAAGCGAACTAAAGTTGTACATCCACCACTGTATTTTATGGGTATTCGGTTGACTGAGGTATCCTCTCATAAACACCTCGGCCTACATCTTACGCCAAAATTATCATGGTCATTACATGTTTCAATTATTACAACAAATGCAATGAAACGAACAAATTTACTAAAGAGAATTTCAAGATTTGCTCCGAGGCAAACACTCGAAATTCTTTACAAAACTATGATACGACCACTATTAGAGCACGCTGATGTTGTATGGGATGAATTGTCGGTTAAAGATTGCAACCTAATTGAATCTGTCCAGCTCACTGCAGCTCGAATTTGCACAGGTGCAATGAGAGGAACAAGTAACGACAGTATCTTGTCAGAAGTTGGGTGGGAAACTACTGCCAGCAGACGCCAAAAGCACAAACTTATTCATTTTTACAAAATGGTTAACGGTTTAACACCTGAATATCTTTGTGAAATTATTCCACCCCAGATCTGTGACCGCACTACATACAGCCTTCGTGCTAATCAAAATTATATCCAAATTCCTTCTAGAACTGAGAAGTACAGGAGATCATTCTTACCTTCCTCTGTTCTTTCATGGAATCAATTACCGCTCACTACCAGAGCATCTCCCTCTGTTGCTAGCTTCAAAAATGAGTCGGAGTATTTTTTCTATAGACCTCCTACCCACCTGCACTTCTCGCATGGTCCCAGATACCCAGCAATCCATCTCACTAGACTTAGACTTAACTTCGGTCAGTTGAATTTCCACCTGTTCCAACATAAATGTGTAAATAGTCCTATGTGTAAATGTGGCCACCCTAACGAATCAACTATACATTATTTTCTACACTGTCCTCTATACAATGATGCAAGACTTGATATGTTGTCATCTTTAACCACTATGTTCATGCAGGGTATCTTACCATTTGACCCAAGACACACCACTGAAAATATTTTATGTTCAACCTTACTCAGGGGAAACCCAGTACTATCTACCATCCAGAACTGTCATTTATTTGATGTTGTATTCAAGTTCATCAAACAGACAGATCGTTTCAGCTGAACCTTATTTGATTATTATTTCTAAGTTTGTTTATCAGCCATATGTCACTCTGTTATTTGATTCCTTGTTTATTTTCATGTAAGTTACGTCTTGTGTTCAATAGACAGGTTGTTTAAGTTGATTTATAACCTTATTTGATTACTTCTAAGTTTGTATGCCAGCTACACGTCACTTTGTTATTTGATTCCTTGTTGTTTTATTTCATGTCGTTATCATTATCTCTTGACTTTGTTATTTAGCGTTTTGTAGTCCTGTATGTGTGTCCTTATTTTGTTTATGTACATGAGGAGAAGACCTCGATAAGCAGGGTCTGCTTTCTGTCTCATCCTCTTTAAAGAAATGTGAATAAAAAAAAAAAAAAAGAACAAGAATGAAGGATGTGTTCTTGTAAAGCAGTTACGTACTTATGCCTACGTCACATCTCCTACCCGGATCCCAGCCGGGCTGTTTGCGGAAACGAAAAATGAAGTTTATGCCAATAAATATACACAAGGCATGCTGTTGAATTATTATTGGTCTGATTTCTGTTTTGCCTTTTATACCGGACTTTTCGTTCCCCAAAGCTGCTCGGCTGGGTCCCTTTGTGGCAATGTGACGTCAGCCTAGGCTGTGCCCGGGCACGTTGGGTAAGACAAGGCGGCCATGAGTGGAACACAGTTTTGGGTACATCACTCCCTGTACTGTAATATAGCAATGCGAATCTACTAGCACAACTCAAATTCTGCTCAATTGCAAACACATCATAAGCACAGCACTTTCATGCCTCATGTGGTTTTAATGGACAGTTTCCAAAAGTTAGATAACATTTATGTATGGAGCCGACTGTTCCTCACGCTAACCAAAAACTTTCCCACCACAGTCACCCCTCAGTGAGACAGCCGGAGCCGCAGAGTTTCCGTTTACAACTTTTATTCAGTCTGTCACACAGACCAGTTTCACCAATCTGGCTTCTTCAGTGGTCCAGGCTCAAATGAGCACAGTCTACAAACATTGGAGAACAGCAAAAAAATCTCTATAACTTGGTTCAGTCTTGTTACAAAGGAAATTCCATCAATAAATACCAGCAATTCTGGCATGGTGTTCTTCGTCCGTTTACAACAACAAAAGAAAGTCAGTCTATTGTGAAAACAGTGAGGTTACGCTTTATTACTATAAGTGAAGTTGTGCTTATATTTTGTTAGTCCTGTCTATCAGCATTTTGTAGGAAACGCTCCAGAAACAGGTGGTGGGTTTGATACAGCCAAACCAGGAGCTTTCCAGTTTCTAGCATGTTTTCTATGTTTAACTAGAGTTCCACGAACACATACCTTTGCCAAATAAACCAGGTTTGTTATGTAGAATGATGTCTGTAGACAAATGCATTACTCATTTCATTTTCTTTATAATTGTATGCTTGGAGTTGGTTTATAAAATTGCGGCATTGATTATGCAAATTAGATCCCAAGTTACAATTTACCATATCTATCAGCATACCAAAAATCATGATGATCCTTTGATCCATTCTTGACTTATTCTCTTTCAAAGTCTTTAAATACACCTCTTTTTCTCTTCCCTTTTTCTCAGTTACATATGTGACAACTTTGATGAAAGTACTATAATGGAATGCAGTGGATTTATGAACTTTTCCTAATTAATTATGCAAATTAGCTGTTAATTTGCATTATAAGTATCACATTATATAAGTCTTCACTTAGGCTATCTACATGCCAAAAATCATGACGATCCTTCAACACGTTCATATTTTCTCATTAATTATGCAAATGAGATCATCATTTGCATGATAAACATTTATTGACATTTCTCTCTTTCTCAGCTACATATGTGACAAGTTTTAAAGTCCTATTGTGGAATGTAGTTTGAATTTATAAAATATCCTCATTAATTATGCAAATTAGCTGTTGATTTGCATAATTGGTCTCTCATTATGTAGGTCTTCATTTACGCTACCTACATACCAAAAGACATGATGATCTGTCAACATGTTCATATTTTCTCATTAATTATGCAAAGGAGGCCATCATTTGCATAATTGATATCCATCGACTTTTCTCTCCTTCCCAGCTACATATGTAACAAGTTTGAAAGTCCTATCATGGAATGCAGTGGATTTATAAATTTTCCTCATTAATTATGCAAATCAGCTGTTGATTTGCATAATTAGTATATCATTATGTAAGTCATCACTCATTCTATCTACATACCAAAAATCATGACGATCCGTCAACACGTTGTAGAGTTATTCTCGTCCAAAGTTTGAAAGGAAACCGGCGCCTGCAGTTTTAAACAAGCCGCTAGGGGGTCCAAACTCACAGCACTTACTCTCTGCCCCAAGGGCTATCTACCAGTCAAAAATCATGACCACAGCATGTCCAGAACACGAGATATAAAAAATTGAGGTTCTGCTGCAGTACCTTAGCAAGCCGCTAGGGGGCCCATTATCGAACTTGACCTTCGTTTTCCCGACCTCTACCCACCTACCAAATATCATTGGGATCCATCAAAGGCTTCTCGAGTTATGCTGTTAACACACACACACACAGACACACAGACTCACAAGCCTAAAACATAACCTTAGCCATTCTGGCAAAGGTAAAAATGGTTATGTGCATATCTTACGAAATGTACATTTTCTCTGTATGAAAACTCAGGCGTGTCTACCACTGTACAGTACGTGATCCATTGCTTTGGTGCCCAGTCACCATTTCTTCCATTAGTTTTCTACTCAGCAAACTCTTAAACGTATTCAGAAAACAACGTGATGATTTGACCTGTTGCAATAAATCCAGGTTTCACGTTCGCTGGTTAGCTTTACTGCGGATGGTCGGAGAGCCGCTGTACAGTGGTGGCGAGAGTTCCGCCTGTCGCCTACGGACGTCCTGGAAAGTGAGCAACATTAGCAGGGGTGAGATGTGTAGTTATGTACTCATAAAAATAGCGATACTAACTGGAGTCCGGCGAACACAAATTCATTCATGTATGGAATGTTCAAAGTCAGCCAACTTAGACATGTCACAAGCATAAAATTACCGTCATTTATCATTAAATGATTTTGCAATTTTTGTTTGAATTATGCAAATCAGTCCCTCATTTGCATGTTTGATATCTGTATATGAATATTTAATGAATGTTATGATGGCCTGATGCTCTCCGTGTAATGGATACAGAAGCTGTGGCATGTTCACTAGACAGAAAGGTTTCGGGAAATGGTACGGTTATAAAAAGTACCTGGGACGGCCTGACAGATGAAGGGAAACCGTACGTTACATCCTGCGTCGTCCCACTTGTCTTCCCAGTTCAACTTGACTTCCCAGGGTGGGGAGTAAAGAACGCAATCCTCGTTGCCCCCCTTGTTGTTTGGTTCATCCGGAGCCCAGAAGCTGTATGTCCCAAGTGCAGAACCATCCACCCACTCAAAGCTTCCCTCTTCGCGCTGATCGTGCAGGCCGATCCAGGGCAGAATGTCGCTCACGGCATTGTGCAAAGAGATCAGGTAGGCGTTGGTCTCAGCATCTCGGGGCATGGCGAGGGTGCCGCCGTCTTCACGACAGGCCGCGGCCGCATCGCTGAAGCTCTTATGTGTGTCGTAGGCCTTGTAGCAGATTCCACGGAACTCTGCGTAACCTTTAGGCGCCAACACTGCAAAAAAAAAAATCAACAACAGTTTGGTCCTATTGACTGGAATGAAACTAAACAAATCATTACACTTCCTTCATCAACATCAGTGTGTGAAGCTTCATTTCTTGTATATACATACATATATATATATATCATTTCATACTTGTAACATTACAATCATTGCTTATTAGAGACATCAGTATACTATGTTGAATACTCTCATCAAATTAGCCGAAACTTTGGTGAGGACATTGACTGTGGTTGTGAATATAGACTCTATTTATTAAAGCAAATCACCCTGCAGCCATATGAACTATTGATGAAGGAAATAATATCGCGCAGTGGAATGTTGATAATCACATGCCGTGATTTTTCCCTTCCATTCTTATCAAGTCAACATAATAAGAATGCTAACAAATAGTATACACGTGAACTAACACAGCGTCTTACTAATCTCGTGAAGACGCTGCTCCAAGGCGGCGGTTCGGCTGCGCTCCTTGTCCAGGTCTAGCTTCAAGCTGTCAACAGTGGTGGATAGTTGGCGCATGTCGTCTTGGTCGCGCTTCAAGGCGTCAACAGTAGTGGAAAGTTGGCGTATGTCGTCTTGGTCGCGCTTCAAGGCGTCAACAGTGGTGCGCATGTCGTCTTGGTCGCGCTTCAAGGCGTCAACAGTGGTGGATAGTTGGCGCATGTCGTCTTGGTCGCGCTTCAAGGCGTCAACAGTAGTGGAAAGTTGGCGTATGTCGTCTTGGTCGCGCTTCAAGGCGTCAACAGAAGTGGCCAGTTGGCGCATGTTGTCTTGGTCTCGCTTCAAGGCGTCAACAGCGGTGGACAGTTGGCGTATGTCGTCTTGGTCGCGCTTCAAGGTGTCAACAGTGGTGGTCATGTTGCCTTGGTCACGCTTCAAGGCGTTAACAGTGGTGGTCAGTTCAGATGTTTCCTACGAACGTGTGATAAACGTATATATGTAGGTTAGACCAAAGGTTGAAAAAACAATATGAAAAATCATAAAGCTATGGCTTGATGGACAGAAAAGAGACAATTACTTTACAGCAGGCCTTATAATGCGAGAGCGCTTACCCCATTGTTGATGAACGCCAAAAGGGCAAGTCCCACAGCTACCAGGCTTAGCAGCACGGCAATGACCGTGGTGATGTAAATAAGCTTCGAGCGGATGAAGCTACACAGAGAGCGGCGGCCACTTGCTCCACCCGGATACGTGCGGTCTGTTAGAAAACAAAATGATTTTTCAAAACTTTGAACTTGAATTTCTAACGCGAAAATTGAACGCGAGAGTTTTGACTGTCCAACTCCAGTCTTTGTCAAGGATATACAAAGACTGGAAAAGACTTTGAGATGGCATGGACAGGCAAAAATTTGGGGAAGTCAAATTTTCGTGCTGTAAATTATATACATAGCTTAATTTTCATCCAGATTAGACAAGTTGGTACTAACACACAATGAATTACATAATAGTAAAAAATAAACAGCACGATCGGTAATTCACTGTGCAATCTATTTTATACTACTAAATTTCTATACTATGATTTCTACCAACAGAGATGAACTTCCATGAAAAGCAATCTATCTATTTATTCATTTCTATTTATTTATTTAACATACAAAGAGCTGACCGATTTTGTCTATATTAGAATTGCCTCTTTAAAACAACTGAACAACATTAATTGGCTTATTGCGATGCCCTTTAGCTCAGATTGAGCTAATCTTTCAGGGCTCATACAATAAAACGGGTCATTAAACATTGTTCTTCGAACGAAGCAGTCTTATAAGTTTTGATCACTGCATAATGTGCTCTTTTAACTTTGCCCCGATTGTTTCAATTTTATAATTGCTAAAGAAATCATATTTGTCTGTATTAAAGTCGAGTTTGTGTCATAGCAACGCAGTAACATCCGTCAAAGGTTGTTATAAGATTTTAATGTCGTAGAGTTATCTATGACAGAATCAACCGGAGGCAAGCTTCTACGGCAGTCCTTTCGCCACAAGACAGTTGATTTCTTTTTACAAAACCTGCTTGTAATCTGCTTGTGATCTTCCGGCAATCGTACGACGAATATGAGACAAAATTACAGAGTTTTACCTGCTCTGGAGACGTACAAAGCGTTGGGAATGCTCGCAGCGGCGTCCGCAATGGACTGCCAATAAGTCTGCGGCTGCTGCATGGGTGTGGTGCCTGGGAGAAAATCATAAAATTAAACACACTCCAGATATAGGACAAAATGTACGCATAAAAGCTTCCACGGACTTGCTTCCCCACAGGGTACAGCCTGAAACTGTTTAAATTAAGGGTAAACAAACATCTCTCTTCACAATTCAGTAATGTAACCCAAAACGCTTGAGTGGCTCCATGAGCCTTGTTTTGCGGTGACCTCTAAGTAAATAAAAAAAAAATAAAAAAAAGGAACAGGACGCCGTAAGCCGACTTGAAAAACTATTTACCTGCTCCGGAGGCGTACATAGTGTTAGGCACACTCGCAGCGGCGTCGGCACGTGCCTGCCAATCAGTCTGCTGCTTGGGTGTGGTGTCTGGAGAAAAATTACAAACTTAAAATGGCGCTGGCGGTATGAATTTAGGAGACCAGTCATTTCAAGATTTTAATGAAGCAATATACAACATGATTTGAACAAATGTATATCCATTAACTATGGTAGTAACACTTTATTTAGAACACCAGTGCATCTGTGGCAAATTGACACCCTTCTCCTGTTATTGTACATCGCACCATCAGAGAGCCATTCTTCAACTCAAGTTGCTTTTGTCGCATGGAAATCCAAATATGACTTCTTATGACGTCACAGTAAACGTAGCGACAAGGTTTGAAATTAGAATCTGGGTTCCAAAAAAAAACTTACTTTTGAGAGAAAAAAAAGATTGCTTGATCATCGTGGTTACCTTAATTTGTGCGATATCACAATATTTCATGTATTGTATGGCTTTTGATTGTACGTTCCATCTTGAACAGCGATGCTGGGTTCAAAACCGGTTATGTTTTCAGCCAAACACACCAACTCTTCTCGATAAGTGAGCCGGGTTCTTTCACGTGCAGAGGTTTGACGACTGAGGACGAACTTAACGCCCGACACTTCCTATTCACGGGGATTTACTTCACCATCGGAAAATCACCCCTCATTACACCATACCCCAAGCGGGGTTCGCACTTGATCCATATGGCGAGGTAGTCCCCCTATATACCGGCCCGTACTACTTGTGCCCCCCCCCCCCCGCGGGATATAGAAAATACTGCCATAAAAATGCATCCTCCAGGCTTCATGCCTCGACCAAATGCTATTTAGAAGAATGAACATATACAATTGCACGGCACTGGGTAATTTCAAACCTTAGTGTTGTCATTACATAGATTTTGAAACAAATCCCATTGGCCGCTGACATAGGTAGAAAGAAAATATTATAAAAACATATTTACCTGTGTCGCCAGTTTGGGACTGCTGTTGCCCTCTCGGCATGGTGCGACTTGTCAGGTTTCTGCACAGCAAAAAAACACGCCCTGCGTCAGGCGGGGTCCGAGATGCAATGTGAAATATGAAGAAATTAGAGACCAAAGATGAAAGAAAATTATGGGTGGCAAACAAAGCACGTTTCCAGACAAATCAGATAGACACGTAATTGTTTTCTTTGTTGCATATTGAAAGAGAGGTATCGAAAACAAATTTGAAAGACTTTCTACCTTTTTCATCATGTTTGAAAACCCATCAAATGCATTGAATTCATCTATATTCACCCATAAGAGAAAAACAGTTGTGTTTATTTTCTTCCTCTGAAATTTTCGGTCTTCGTCACACACGTAGACAGTAATCACACATAAGACTTTTACGTTAACGCATACCTTAACATATTTTCTACAATAAATTTTCATTTGGCGTCTTCACCCAAGTAACACCTAAGTGACAATCCCATGCTTAGCGCTGCAGTTTTGCTAAGAGGTGTCAGGTGGCGTCTTTACATGTCAGAACGTCAGGATCGACAAGGAGAATATGTATATATTGTTAAACTGATTTGGGTAAACTCGTAGAATGAATTTGATTCATACATCCCTGTACATTATCTGACAGATTTTGCTATAAAAATGTAAAAATAAGTATATCTTATCATAATAATTCGTGTCGTGTCTTGCAGTGCATAAGGTCTCATTCCTGTATTACTCCGAGTGTAGAGTCTAAAGGAATCTGGCCCGCAAAGCGTTGTTTTAGGTGGACTATAAATTCCCATTAATAAACCATAACTGATATGAATAGGAATTTAGATGAAAGCTTGTGTATTACTGGCATGATCATGCACGAAAGTTTCGTGACCCGATCGATCCTCGGACGTTTACATTTATTTATACTGAGTGCTCCGGTCAGGCTCCGGGTATTGAAGACGACCTCTAGCGGATAGCGGCTAGGTGTATTTTGAAATGTGATAGAAATCGTTACGTCGGCTAGATTTGGGTGAAATTTTGTTTATTGTCTAACAAACGTGTGTGCTTACAATAGAAAGCAAAACATCTCCAAATAGACTGTGTTTTAATTGGATTTGTGGACCTAGAAGTTGTGTGTTAAAGCATTGAATTCAATGGGGCGATCTAATTGTGTAATGAGACCATAAATGTGACAGACATGAATATACCAAGTAATACCTTGATTAGTCTGATGACGTAAGACCACATTTCCCTTTATTTTGAGGTATGACGTGGCATTAGGTGGTGCGAATGGCATTTTGTTTTTCTGCAAGTGGCAGACTAATTTTCTGGAAAACGTAGTTAATCTAGACTGAGAGGGAGAAACATGAAAAGTTTGTATGTGGGAACTCTTCAGTGTTAATGTAGTCATTAAATCTCCGTGTTTTTCTGGAGACATTGCAAACCCTTCCTGAAATTTTGGGTAAAACACGTAAAGAGTACTATAATATAGCACTGTGTGCTGTAATAACTTACATTCATTTCAACTGTAACAACATTAGAAACAGGGAATTTCAGTCTTTGTTTTCCTAACGTTTAACTTCAGTCATATGATCATGTAAATTTTTATAACAGTGATGACATGTGTCATGAACGTCAAGG